>NC_058084.1:91981671-92064171 GCF_014858855.1 Bufo gargarizans
ACAGCGCGTAGAAACGCGCTGTAAAACGCTCAGGTCTGAACCCAGCCTTAACGTTGGTTGGATTTTGACAAAATCTGTGTGTTAGGAGACTGCAGGTATTCCTTGAAGATTTGTAATTGGAGCTTAGAAGTAATAAGTTTGAAAGCTGTTTATCTCATAGACTTTGAAATGGTGGAATTCTTATCTTGGTGGCCTGACCTCAACATGTGTGCTGGGACTATTTACCCTAAGGTACAGATTGCAACATTTGGAACAAAGATTTTGAGTTAGTGGAGTTTTTTCCCCCTAAACTTCAAGTCACTCTTAGGCCTCATGCACACGACCATTGTTTTTTTTAAGGTCCGCAAAAACGGGGTCCGTGATCCGTGGGTCTTCCTTGATTTTTGGAGGATCCACGGACATGAAAAAGTCTTTTTGGCGTCCGCCTGGCCGTGCGGAGCCAAACGGATCCGTCCTGAATTACAATGCAAGTCAATGGGGACGGATCCGTTTGACTTTGACACAATATGGTGCAATTGCAAACGGATCTGTCCCCCATTGACTTTCAATGTAAAGTCAGGAGTCCCTTTTATACCATCGGATCGGAGTTTTCTCCAATCCGATGGTATATTTTTAACTTGAAGCGTCCCCATCACCATGGGAACGCCTCTGTTAGAATATACCATCGGATTTGAGTTAGATCATGAAACTCAGATCCGACAGTATATTCTAACACAGAGGCGTTCCCATGGTGATGGGGACGCTTCAGGTTAGAATATACTAAAAGAACTGTGTACATGACTGCCCCCTGCTGCCTGGCAGGTGCTGCCAGGCAGCAGGGGGTAGACCCCCCCTCTGTAGTTAACTCATTGGTGGCCAGTGCGGCCGGCCCCCCCTCCCTCCCCTGTAGTTAACTCATCGGTGGCCAGTGCGGCCGGCCCCCCCCCCCTCCCTCCCCCTCCTAATTAAAATTAGGTGGCCAGTGCGGCCGGCCCCCCCATCATTGGTGGCAGCGGAGAGTACCGATCGGAGTCCCAGTTTAATCGCTGGGGCTCTGATTGGTAACCATGGAAACCAGGACGCTACTGCAGTCCCGGTTGCCATGGTTACTTAGCAATTTGTAGAAGCATTATACTTACCTGCGAGCTGCGATGTCTGTGACCGGCCGGGAGCTCCTCCTACTCGCCACCAATGAGTTAACTACAGGGGGGGGGGGGCTGGTTGTGTGCATGAGGCCTAAGTCACTGGGTAAGTATACCTCTGCTATGCATGGTTGCAGGAATATATAGATGTCCTTCACAAGATCCTTATGACAACATTCCATATGTGGGGTTGAGGTCAGGTCACTTGAGTTCCTTCACACCAAACAAATGAAACCATGGGAAGAATGTATTAGGACTGGCATGAAAACTTGTAACACAATGACGCAATTGCATTATTTTCCAATTCCACCTCATTAATAACTTTGGCCAGCTTCCCAATATATTGATTGGAATAATTAAATGGTCCCATTAGAAAGAACAACTTGTCGTGCATAAAAATAAGCCCTCTTATACCTATGTGAATGGAAAAAAGATATGGCTTTTGGAAAGCAAAAAATAAGTTATTGGCAATTGGAAGGGGTTAAAAGGTACAAACCCATTAACAAGGGCAGACTGGAAACTAGAAGTGACCCCATGTTGTAGGTGGATCCAAACTGGCAGAAGGCAGGGCAACACAAGTAGGTGGGGTCAGCAGTACCATAGTGCAGCACAAAATACTGCCCCAGAAGAACCAAATACTACAGTGCAGCACAAAATACCTCTCCAGTAGAAGGTCATCCGTACCAGCTGCCACATCCTGAGGATGAAGATACAGTTGAGTTCAGGAGGAAGTCTTCTCTACTAGCGCCTCGTGCCGTTTATCCTTCTGGTCCACCATCTCCTGCATTCAGTGGTGGACTGACAGGCTCAGTAGCCTCCCTCCTACCTTCCAATATCCTAAGGCCCGTGCGGATGCGATGCATGAGTTGAACGCATTGCACCCGCACTGAATACCGACCCATTCATTTCTATGGGGCTGTTCACATGAGCAGTGATTTTCACGCATCACTTGTGCATTGCGTGAAAATCGCAGCAGGTTCTATTTAGTGCATTTTTCACGTAACGCAGGCCCCATAGAAATGAATGGGGTTGCGTGAAAATCGCAAGCATCTGCAAGCAAGTGCGGATGCGGTGCCATTTTGACGCACGGTTGCTAGGAAATGATCGGGATGGAGACCTGATCATTATTACTTTCCCTTATAACATGGTTATAAGGGAAAATAATAGCATTCTGAATACAGTACATAGTACAATAGCGCTGGAGGGGTTAAAAATAATAATTTAACTCTCCTTAATCCACTTGATCGCGTAGCCGGCATCTCTTCTGTCTGTCTTCTGTGCTGTGTGCAGCAACAGGACCTATGGTGACATCACTCCGGTCATCACATGATCTATTACCATGGTGATGGATCATGTGATGACTGGAGTGACGCCACCACAGGTCCTGTTGCTCCACACAGCTAAGATGAAGACAGGAGAGATGCCGGCTACGCGAGCAAGTGGATTAAGGTGAGTTCAATTATTTTTTATTTATTTTTTTAACCCCTCCAGTGCTATTGTACTATGCATTCTGTATTCAGAATGCTATTATTTTCCCTTATAACCATGTTATAAGGGAAAATAATGACAGACTCCCTTTAAGCTTTCCCAGCAGGGGAAATGGCAGAGATCCGCCACAGCACCGCAAATATGCTTCGAGGTGGCCGGACAAAAACTGTTGCATGCAAATAGCAAGACAAATAATAAAGTGCATCTGTAAAAAATCAGAACACCAATAGGTATGCTGAAGTCCTAATGAAACTATAAAATACAAATGAAATAATTAAGGTTGAGAAGCCTCACATAGGAGGTGTTGTAGGAGCAAAGGCCTCCTCAGCGGTAAGTGATGGACCATGTGGGGCAGTTATACCCTTGATGGCGGCATATAAAATCTGATGAATCAAAATGGCATCCAAACACTATTACTGAGCATGTGCAATCGAAAAAGAGTCTTGGATGGCAGAAATGAGCAATCCCACAGGTCACTGGGAATGAGGCTTGAATCATGTCAAGCCTCATTGCCATTATGCTGAGCATGCTCAGTAGTTAAAAATGAAAGTGAGGCATGGAAGGGATTGTCACAAAGATAGCCAAGTAGCCTTTTGGTCAAAACAGTCCCGCATCGCCAAGCCATATCATGCTATTATATTATTTTATGCGCTGACACATCCAAAAGCTAAATCGCAGCCTGATGCGCCAACACAAGGCCTCTTTACACGAGCGATGTGGGTTGTGTCAGGATCTGTTCAGGGAAAACTGATAGATTTGCACACAAGTTCAATCAGTTTTTTTTTTTCTGCAACTACATTCAGTGTGCGTGTTTTCCGTCCAGATTGTAGCCGGATTGCCTGCGTTTTTCATGCACATGAAGAATAAATCTTCTAGCAACCATCAGTGAAAAACACATTGCATCCAGATTTCCTCAGTTTTTTCCTGAACGCAAAGATTATGCGTGAAAACCAACACTCAAGTATACAGACATAGGCCTATTGCACACGACCGTATGGCTTTTTCAGTGTTTTGCGGTCCGTTTTTCATGGATCCGCTGTTCCGTTTTTTGTTTCCATTTCTGTTCCGTTTTTCTGTTCCGTTTTTCCGTATGGCATATACAGTATACAGTAATTACATAGATAAAATTGGGTTGGCCATAACATTCTCAATAGATGGTTCAGGAAAAAACGGAACGGAAACGGAAGACATACGGATGCATTTCTGTATGTGTTCCGTTTTTTTTGCGGATCCATTGACTTGAATGGAGCCACGGACTGTGATTTGCGGGCAATAATAGGACATGTTCTATGTTAAAACGGAACGGAAATACGGAAACGGAATGCATGCGGAGTACATTCCGTTTTTTTTGCGGAACCATTGAAATGAATGGTTCCGTATACGGACCGCAAAAAACGGCCAGTAAACGGGAAAAAAAAAACGGCCGTGTGAAATAGGCCATAGTGAAATGAATGGGTCAGGATTCAGTCCAGATGCTATGCATTTTGGTAGTAGATGCATAGATACAAAGCATGCGCTAAGAATATATAGAACAATGATGTAAAGCGCTCATCCTGCATCCTATCTACAAACATGTGGAATCTGATATCTGTACGTACACCAGTAGTATAAAGATAATCGCGTGTGATTGGACATGGCAAATAATAAATGCAAGAGCATAGCCGCCAGAGTCCCAAATGCCCTGAGGATATACATGAACAACAATAGCAACATTACAATGAAAGCAAATACATTACAAGTGGCAGGAGGTGAGGTCGCTGTAGGCGGCGGGGATCCTGAAAGAGTCCAATCATAAACCGTCTCGAGTCCATTAAAGTAGTGAATCGCCGAAAGCGTATAATCCATGAAATTCGCAGGAGCGAGCCGTAATGCCCTATCATGTTGTCCAATGCTCTCCTTGGGATAGCATTGTCACCGAAGGCCCCAATATATAGCCATCGCGGATCCGCAGAACACGTATACCAGCCGAGAGCCCGCCGCCATTTTTTTTCTCCTGCAGAAATGTCTTATCTGTTATAAAGTGCAAACTGATAAGCCACCATTGATAAAGAAAATTATCAGGTAATTGCTTCACTTAGCTGTCGGCCGTCGACTGACCGCTCCCTCAGCTGACAGTCTTTTTGGCCAACCCTCTATACACCTGTACAGTCAGCCGTGTGTGCACGTGTTCTGCATGCGGAGAGTGGAGAAATACGCTGCCGGACACCTCTACCCCAAGGAAAAAAAAACTATCGGGCATGGTAAAATCCAACAGCCCGATCCTTCTTTTCCCCAACATCTCCCATCGAGGAAAGTCAGGACTCCCATACTCATTCGATGATTGGCTAGTCCTATTGAAGTCCGAGGCTGTGGCTGACATGAAGGGGCTCAACACAAATTTAAGAGGAAACAAGAATATCTACAATATAGCACATCATTGTTTTAACTATATTGATGCAAAAAATGCCAAGGCCTCATGCACACGGCCATTGTTTTGGTCCGCATCCGAGCTGCAGTTTTGGCGACTCGGATGCGGACCCATTCACTTCAATGGGGCCACAAAAGATGCGGACAGCACTCCGTGTGCTGTCCGCATCTGTTGCTCCGTTCCGTGGGCCGCAAAAAAATATAACCTGTCCTATTCTTGTCCGCGTTTTGTGGACAAGAATAGGCAGTTATGTTAATGGCTGTCCATGCCGTTCCGCAAATTGCGGAACGCACACGGACGCCATCCGTGTTTTGCGGATTCGTATTTTGCATGCAAAACTTTTCCTTTGAAAATAACAGATGTCGGGCAGAAATTGATAAAATCGATGCAACGCAGCATGCTACAGTTTGCTTTCCATCCTGGGATGTGGAGCAAGAAGGATCCGTCATGACCCACAATGCAAGTCAATGGGGACGGATCCATTTTCTCTGACACAACAGAAAACGGATCCGTCCTCCATTGACTTTCAATGGAGTTCATGACGGATCCGTCTAAAGATAATACAACCGGATCTGTTCATAACAGATGCGGATGGTTGTATTATCAGTAACTGAAGCGTTTTTGCTGAACCCTGCCGGATCCAGCAAAAACGCTAGTATGAAAGTTGCCTATAGCAACCAATCAGATTCCACCTTTCTTTTTCCAAAGGAGCTGTGAAAAATGAAAAGTGGAATTTGATTGGTTGCTATGGGAAACTAAGCCAGTTCTACTTTATACCAGTTTGATAAATCTCCCCCTGTGTTTTTTTGGTGGTGCTTTTTTTTCACATATTTTGCAAACAGTATTTAACCACTAGTGTTTTTCTTCATGGTGATGTGAAAACGCCTGGAAAAAAGTTCCAGCATGCTGTGTTTTTGAAAAGACGCCAAAGACAAAAAGAACCCACCTAATAAACAAAAACGCCAGTAGCAAAAAAATATTTTTTTAATTTTTTTTTCCGGTATTGAGTTCTTTCCTAGGGGCTTAATACCGTAAAAAAAAGATCAGTTTTATCCTAATGCATTCTGAATGGAGAGCAATCCGTTCAGGATGCATCAGAATGTCTTCAGTTCAGTCACTGTACGGTTTTTGGACAGAGAACAAAACGCAGCATGCTGCGGTATTTTCTCAGTCCAAAATTCCGGAACACTTACCGGAAGGCTGGATACGGCATTATTTTCTATTGAAATGCATTAATGCCGCATCCGTCCCTAAGTGTTCCGGAAAAATGGATCTGGTTTTGCGGTCTGCATACACGCAGACCTTTAAAAATGTGAAAAAGATAAATGCCGGATACGTTTTTCCAGATGACGACCGGAGAGACGGCTCTGCATTCGGATCCGTCTACAAACGGTATCAGTTTGCATACAGATTGCCGGATCTGCCTGCTGGAATCCAACAACGCAAGTGTGAAAGTACCCTGAACCCACCCTTAAAGAGGACCCTGCACAGTCAATGGCAGCACTGACTGGACAGAGACAGACTGTGCAGGTACACACCCCCCATCTGGTAACACCCCTCTGTACCCTTACTGCAGACTGCTAGCAATTCATTCATAACGTCTAGTAGAAATAATAAAGGAATGGCACAACATAGAGCCATAAGATGCTCCAGAATTATTACATGGGGGGATACATGTAGCTAGTAAAACAGACATGTCAGGAGCGGGGACAGGTTTAAAGTGGTTATGGGGAAGCTTTGTACAGCCTGTGAGAGGAAGCAGGCTTTATTTCTCCAATTCTGCTATTTTTCTCTGAAATGTGCATACTGAGACTATCCGACTGGTCGTCTGTGAGCAGATGGTTAACCGCTCTTTAGTTTACTATTCTAATGCCTTGTCAACATTAGTCTATTTATTCCATTACCATTTCTACTGCGGAAGCCAGAAGCAGAAGTTGCTATAAAAATGGAGAACCTACAACCTAAGTCTACAGATTAAACTAGACCAGGGATCAGCAACCTTCAGCACTCCAGCTGTTGTGCAACTACAAGTCCCATCATGCACACTTACGCCACTGTTCTTGTAACTGCCTTTAGAAATGAAAGGAGTTGTAGTTTCAGAACAGCTGGAGTGCTGCCGCCAGAGGTTGCTGATCCCTCATCTAGCCCATTAAAATCCACCAAAAGTTAGGCACCAGCAGCACATTTATAAGTACATTGAATCCCTAACATAATATGCACACAATAGGGGGGAATTATCAAACTGGTGTAAAGTAGAACTGGCTTAGTTGCCTATAGCAACCAATCGGATTCCACCTTTCATTCTTCCAAAGGAGCTGTGAAAAATGAAAGGTGGCATCTGATTGGTTGCTATGGGCAACTAAGCCAGTTCTACTTTACACCAGTTTAATAAATCTCCCCCATTGGGTTTCATTTTGTAATTTATTATGACTATGCAGCTGTTTTTGCTGTTCATGGTGTCACTAAACTGCACCTTTACTGCATGGAATGTTTCTTTTTGGCCAGCTCGATAATCCTATACGCGATGCGTGCTATCCTCTTTCATGTACTGTCTAAGAAATACATGCATGTCTGTAATGTCCTAGGACAGGAATGCCCAACCTGCGGCCTTCCAACTGTTGCAACAGCCTACAGCTGCTAGGGCATGCTGGGAGTTGTAGTTTTGCAACAGCTGGAGGGCCGCAGGTTGAGCATCCCTGTTCTAGGATATACCGCATCATGGATTGTAAGGGTAAATGCACATGTTCAGGATTTAGGTGCGGAGAATCCGTACGGACAATCCGCTTCAATTGGTGCAGATTTTACTCTCCCTATTGAAGTGAATAGAGAGAATCCAGTTGGGAAAAATAATCCGTACAGAAAACAAAATCTGCATTGTGTACATGAGAATTTTAAATTCTCATAGAATGTGGATGACCCAATCCTGATCGTGTGCATTTAGCCTAATGACATTGCCCTCCGGTCTGAGCTGAGCTCCACCATACCAGTTTTCAGTGGGATTCTGCACCAAAAATCTATCAGTTTATAGTAAAATAAATATGGTGGATAAAAAAAACTGCTGAAATAATCCTCAGCGGTGCACATTCTGTTGCAGAAACATCTTGGACTTTCGCTACAGATTTCACGTAAAATCCACAGCGGAAAAAGCCTCTTACCTGTGGCCTAATGGGTTAAGTGTACTTTAGGTGTGTGCTTTTTATATTTTGTCCTTTCTGTGCTAAATATTGATTGTTATTCTACAGGTTTCCTGCACATAAAAGCACCTACAATCCTTCCATCATGAACTTTTTCTTGGAGACATTGAAAGTTTTGCTTCTTACAATCTATTTGACATTGGAGTCCATCATCTTATGGCTTCTCCCATCTCGAAGAAAGAATGTTGCTGGCGAACTGGTGCTTATTACTGGAGCTGGAAGCGGGATAGGACGTCTTATGGCGCTCGAGTTTTCCCGCCTTGGCGCTACTCTGGTGTTGTGGGACATAAATGAAGAGGGCAATAAGGAAACGAGCAGGCTGGCTAAGAAAAATGGCGCTGTGCGGGTGCACACATACACGTGTGACTGCAGCAAGAGGGAAGAGGTGTACAGGGTTGCAGACCAGGTATGTCCTTTGTGTTTAATCCCCGTCTTTCCAAATTTTCCCCCAAAAAGTATGTCAAATATAAATCCTCTACTTATTGTTTTTGGATTTCTGTTCAGACTTTTTTTTTTTTTTTTTTTTTTTTTTTTTTATTGTATGTTTTCTTCCGGGAAAAACAGTGGCTGCTAAGGCTACTTTCACACTGGCGTTTTGGCTTTCCGTTTGTGAGATCCGTTTCAGCGCACTCACAAGCGTTCCAAAACGGATCAGTTTTGCCCTAATGCATTCTGAATGGATAAGGATCAGTTTGCCTCCGCCTCCATTCTGCTCGTTTTGGTGTCCGCCTGACGATGTGGAGGCAAACGGATCCGTCCTGACACACAATGTAAGTCAATGGGGATGGATCCGTTTTCACTGACACAATACGGATCTGTCCCCCATTGACTTTCAATAGTGTTCATGACGGATCCGTCTTAGCAATGTTAAAGATAATACAAACTGACCCGTTCTGAACGGATGCATGCGGTTGTATTATCTGTGTGGATCCGTCTGTGCAGATCCATGACGGATCTGCACCATATGCGAGTGTGAAAGTAGCCTAATCCCACAAGGGTTGTCTCTTGTCCTTCTAGAGTCCGGGATGACCTGTGCGCCTCTTCATGAAGCTGTGCTGGAGCAGGGGATTCATCTCTGTTCAGAGCTGTAGCTATACTTATGGAGGATTCGCGTGGCTTTTTTTTTTTTTTTTTTTTTTTCAGGCCGATCATCGGGAACAAACTTTCGTAATAGGCCCTTGTAAAGGTGCCTCAGATCACCCCATGAATGAGCAAAACGCTCTGGGTGGCAGATCATACTGTGTAAGCAGGGATCTGCTGCACAGAAGCAGTGAATCTGTAGGAGGTGAGACCTCTCCGCCTTTAACGAGCAGGCAGTTATTGCGAAGAATAATGGTCTTCTCGACGGCCCATGTAAATGCATCTTCACTTTTACCAGAGGACTCACTTAGCTGCCCCAGCCTTGTTTCTAAATGGCCTGGCCAAGGCAAGTGGCTTGTTAGCATCCCCCGGCTACATTCTGCTCTGTATAAAATTGTACAGATTGGACATTTAAGAGTTGCTGAAAGCCATAGTGCAGCTCCCTTGGGTGCTGTACCAGGAACCTTCTCACATCTATGACTAAGAAATTACTGACCAGGAGATTTGACAAAAGATGAGTGAGCCTCACAATAAGCTGACACATCCTGCTCTGTAGAGACCACTTCTCAGCAGTCTTCTCATTATCATCACAGGCAGGATTAACGTGACATGTAACACCTCTATTACAAAGCTGGAGGCAGATAACACAGGATCCATCATGAATGCTAGGCGGACAGAGTTCACCTACTCACCCAAAGCCCCCCACCCCTGCTCCCTTTCTACGGTATTCTATGGAAGTCAGTGGAGCACAGGGGCCGAGAAAACTGTGTGGGACTTAGCAGGAGGGATATGGTCCACCAGATTTACTATAAGTTATGGCATACATTTATACAAATCTACATCTGCTCTTACTGTAGCTGGCATAGATTTAGATTTGTGACGCATAGATTTGAAAATGTGCCAAATTTACTAAGCGGCCTACCTCCTACTAAATATGGCGCATCTTACTCCACTGTACAGTCTTGGGGTCCATTCACGCGTCTGTAGAATGTGTCGGCACCCGTTCCGCAATTATCCTGAACAGTGTGCTGTCTGCAACTCTGCATCCACATTTCCAGTCCTTGTCACCGGAAAAAAATAGTTCATAGAACATGTTCTATGGGGGTGCCGGCCGGTGTATTGCGGATCAGCAATACACTACGGACGTGTAAATGGACCCTTAGTAAATCTACCCTGTTTTTTTTCTGCGGTTACTTGTATCTGTGTGGCTCAACAGCTCAGGCTAGATGGTTGCCCACATAACCATGTATAAAAAATAAAGTGTAGAATAAGAAAAATGGTAAAAAAAAAAACAAACAATAAAATAACCGTATACATTCTCTTTAATGCATTGTCTCCCGATGAACATTTTTTGTTTAGTTTACAGTGGTCTCCCAGCTCTTTGAGGGAAGAGTGTTACGAGTTCTCATTGAAGAGATCCAGCAGGTGTATGGAGACTCATACAGAATATACTCCACAGTTAACAGGGTGGATGTTGATATTGCTATTGATGGCCTATCCTCAGGATTTTTGGTGCCGTAACGAGAGTGTAGTGGATAAAGCTGGTAACTGCAATGCTGTTCCCATTGAAGAGAATGGGAGCAGTGCTGCAGTTACCAGTTCTGTCCACTGCACAATGGATGGAGCTGTGTAGTTCTAGATGATCAGCAGGTGTGTGGGGTGTCGGACCCCCACCGATCTGGTATTGATGACCTAACCTGCGGAAAGGCAGAAATCTTGACGGCCCCTATAAGTATGCAAATTAGCTCTTCTCTAGAAAGGAAATGTCATTCACTAAACTAGGCCCCCCTCTGTAGACAACTGTTTGGGATACTTTCCCAGCAAAGACAATTGATGGGGCCGTATTGCAATAAACTAAATAGGGTTGTGTTGCAGATCTGGCGGAGCGCTGTGCAGAGAATATTTAAAGGGGCTGTTGCTTTTTTGTGTCCCTTGTATTATAGGCAAAAGAAAATGCTGTAATGGTTTAACAGTAATAACTTCTATGTGACAAATGAAAACTAATGTACACTGGCTGTGGCAGACACAGGAATCTAGATTCAATAGTGTAAATTTTTGCCCTCCCTGGGTTGTAATTGTGTCTTTAAAGGGAACCTGTGACTGGGATTTTGTGTGTAAAGCTGAGCACATGGGTTGCTAGATGGCCGCTAGCACATCCGCAATACCCAGTCCCCATAGCTCTGTGTGCTTTTATTGTGTAAAACAGGGACCGGACTCATCTCAGGTTAATTTGCATATGTATCAAACGTTTTTTTTTTTTTACACAATAAAAGCACACAGAGCTATGGGGACTGGGTATTGCGGATGTGCTAGCAGCCATCTAGCAACCCATGTGCTCAGCTCTATACACAAAATCCCGGTGACAGGTTCCCTTTAAACACTGTCCTTAGCGCGATATTTAGATTTAATTGGAATTTTCCAAAAGTGTCTTACATAACTGCACTTTTGTCACATGCGTAATTTTCAGACAAACCCAATTTAGATCTCTGGCAGAGTTCTCCAGCTCTACAGAGATGTACAGAAAATTGGCGAGCCCGACAGATTTGGCTTGGTCCTTTTTTTTTCCCCTCTTTGATGTTGTTAACTGCACAGTTTCCTAGAAAGACAGCTTTACGTAAAACTCTTAATAAAATTTTTTCCAAGCTGTGAGATGGGAAAATAAGTCTCATTGTTCAATTAACATCTACAGATAATCAGCTAACGCCGAATGATTTTATGCATTTTTTTTTTTTTAAGGGTGGGGTATATTTGTGGCCAGTTATCCTTTGCATCATCAGTTGGCAGCCCCTTTCTCTTTTTTTCTATTTTTTTTTTTATGTCTTTCTTCTTACTTTGTAAAGAAACCGCAGTTCATTTACGCATTTACATAAGACTGTCCATTCACTTGTTGCTTTTAGGAAGAAAAACATTTGAAATTAGATTTATGCATAGTTGCAACAAATAACTATTAAAGGGTGTTCCAGTTTTGCCATTTTCACCATTTATTGACAGGAAGCAACACATACTATCGCTTACTAATAGTGATATTATTTTTTTTACCTGTAATGCCCCATTTTCCTGCACTCCATAGGAGTCACGTGACATTTTTCACTGCATTGGTTCCCTATCCCGATGACATGTCTACATTTCAGGAGTGGCTAGGCTTGTAAGGCTCTGCTCTGTAGACGCAACATAATCAGTGACCTTGCCTCTCAGGCAGGGTGGATAAAAATCAATGATTTTAAAAAAAAAAACTTTTTTTTTATTTAAATCAGATATTTTTTTTTTTTTTATATAAAATGCTTTTTGAGCAAAATATATTACCATCCAAAGGTTATTCCATCATGAAATAAAGATTAGTTTTTTAATTATGTAAAATAAGGCTGTATAAGTTTAATTTTTTTTTTGGTAAATAAATCCCATTAATCCATTCACCATGTCATGCTCTTCCAGAGCCCCGTCACAGGGGCTCTATACTGGAAAAGAACTGATCAGGCATATCCCCATGCATTCTGAATGGAGAGTAATCCGTTCAGGATGCATCAGGATGTCTTCAGTTCAGTCATTTTGACTTATCAGGCAAAAGATAAAACCGTAGCATGCTACGGTTTTATCTCCAGCGGAAAAAACTGAAGACTTACCTGAATGCCAGATCCGGCATTTTTCCCTATAGGAATGTAGTGCTGGATCCAGCATTCAAAATGCCGGATCAGTCCTTCTGGACTGCGCATGCGCAGATCGGTAAAAATGTGAAAAAAGATACAAGACTGATCCGTCTGTCCGCATGACAAGCGGAGAGACGGATCCGCTCTTGCAATGCATTTTTAAGACTGATCCTCATCCGGATCCGTCTCACAAATGCTTTGTCACATGTGGATCCGGCGTCCAACTACGGAACTGCCCGCCGGATCACACTGCCGCAAGTGTTAAAGTAGCAGATTATTGGGCAGTTTCTCTGCCTACAAGATATTATCACAGATGCTTGGTTTACTTTTGCAGGTCTCAAAACTGAATTTGACTCAGCAGAGATCACATGCCTCTTCACAGCAAAAATTTTATAACATGAACAGAGTTGAGAAAAAGACCTTAATCCTAACTTCTACAAACCTATGAATGCAGAATCAAACTAATATGAAAAGTTGTTATTCTAAAAATCTTCATCTACTTGCATATTATAAGTTATACCAGCAAGAATTAGTCTTTATAGAAAACTACGATTTAAATTAAGCCTTACTGACTAGTGATTTAAATTGTGATTTAAATCAGTTTGATTTAAATCAAATCCACCCTGCCCTGCAGATGTGATGTCAGCCACAATCCTGTGTCTAAGGCCTCATGCACACGACTGTAGGCCGCTTTACCTGTATTGCTGCCCGCAAACAACGGGTCTGCAATATACTGGCACTGGCCTTGTGTGCACCGTACAATCCAGAACATACGGTGCGGAATGGATGCAGGGATCGGAAGCACTATGGAGTGCTTCCGTGGGTTTTCAGCCCGTGCCTTCGCAACGCAAAAAATTAGTGCAAAAGTAGTAGTACTTTTTGTGGTGCAGATCGCAGACCCCATTCAAGGGTCCATGTCTGCAGACGGCAGCCACACGGTTGGTGCCCGTGCATTGCAGATCACAATTTGTTGGTACACAGTAGGGGTGGGCGGTATAGGCGATATGCGATATGAATTTGGGCCACGATATGGATTTTCGCCATATCGCCAGACCGCGATATGATCGCGCGCACCATGTTCTCCTGAGCCGGCCGGCACAGCGGAGGGAGGAGGAGGAGGAGGAGGGAATCCCTCCCCACTGTGCGGGTTGCCGCTGAACACCAATGAGGACAGAGTAGGAGGAGGAGGGGAGGGACTGTGGCCACTGCGCCACCAATGAATGTGCCGGCCATATCCCACAGGGTCCCCCTCCTCCCCCCCATCATTGGTGGCAGTTTGCAGTTCCGATCGGAGCCCCAGCAGTGTAATGCTGGGGCTCCGATCGGTTACCATGGCAGCCAGGAGTCACGCTGCTGAAGTCCTGGCTGCCATGGTATGTTAGTGAGCAGAGAGCAGCGCATTATACTCACGTGCGCTGTGGCCGCCGGTCGCTCCTTCTTCTCATAGGTCTGTGCGGCGCATTGCTAATGCTGTAAGCATTAGCTATCCGCCGCACAGACAGAAGAAGGAGCGACCGGCGGCCACAGCGCACGTGAGTATAATGCGCTGCTCACTAACATACCATGGCAGCCAGGACTTCAGCAGCGTGACTCCTGGCTGCCATGGTAACCGATCGGTAACTCCTGGCTGCCACTGCCACCAATGATTAATACTGGGGAGGGGGGTTTGCGTTACCAGAGGGGACATATCAGAGGCTGGGGAAGGGGGGCAGATCAGAGGCTGGGGAAGGGGGGCAGATCAGAGGCTGGGGAAGGGGGGCAGATCAGAGGCTGGGGAAGGGGGGCAGATCAGAGGCTGGGGAAGGGGGGCAGATCAGAGGCTGGGGAAGGGGGGCAGATCAGAGGCTGGGGAAGGGGGGCAGATCAGAGGCTGGGGAAGGGGGGCAGATCAGAGGCTGGGGAAGGGGGGCAGATCAGAGGCTGGGGAAGGGGGGCAGATCAGAGGCTGGGGAAGGGGGGCAGATCAGAGGCTGGGGAAGGGGGGCAGATCAGAGGCTGGGGAAGGGGGGCAGATCAGAGGCTGGGGGAGCACATGAGAGGCTGGCGCCATGGTCAGCTCCCTGCTGTTGTGTGCACTATGCACAGGGCAGCAGGGAGAGTGTAAAGTCCTATTCACCCTAATAGAGCTCTATTAGGGTGAATATGACAAGGGTTCTAGCCCTTAAGGAGGCCAATAGTTAATAAATAAAAAGTGAAAAAATAAAATAAATTTAAACACCCCCCCCCCCCCCCCAATATAGAAAACAATATATCGCAATATATATCGCATATTGCACATGCTTAAAATTATATCGCAATATAGATTTTAGGCCATATCGCCCACCCCTACTGTACCATGGGCATGGCCGGCGCATGAGGCCTTAGGGAGGGATTTTTCCAAGAGGGCTTCAAGCAGCCACGGATCCAGGGCTACTATCGGGAATGTTAAGGTTTCATACAGGCAAGCAAGTGCGGATGCGGTGCGATTTTCACGCACGGTTGCTAGGAGACGATCGGGATGGAGACCCGATCATTATTATTTCCCCTTATAACATGGTTATAAGGGAAAATAATAGCATTCTGAATACAGAATGCATAGTACAATAGCGCTGGAGGGGTTAAAAAAAAAAAAATTTAACTCACCTTAATCCACTTGATCGCGCAGCCGGCATCTCTTCTGGCTTTTTTTTTTTTTTTTTTTTTTTTTGCTTTGTGCAGGAACAGGACCTGTGGTGACATCACTCCGGTCATCACATGGTCCATCACATGATCTATCACCATGGTAAAAGATCATGTGACGGACCATGTGATGACCAGAGTGACGTCACCACAGGTCCTGTTCCTGCACAAAGCAAAGAAAGAAGCCAGAAGAGATGCCGGCTGCGTGATCAAGTGGATTAAGGTGAGTTAAAAAAATATTTAACCCCTCCAGCGCTATTTTACTATGCATTCTGTATTCAGAATGCTATTATTTTCACTTATAACCAAGTTATAAGGGAAAATAATACAATCTACAGAACACCGATCCCAAGCCCGAACTTCTGTGAAGAAGTTTGGGTTTGGGTACCAAACATGGCGATTTTACTCACGCGAGTGCAAAACGCATTACAATGTTTTGCACTCACGCGGAAAAATCGCGCATGTTCCCGCAACGCACCTGCATCTTTTCCCGCAACGCCCGTCTGAAAGAGGCCTTATTGTTACTAAAAAATAAAAAAAAATAAAGCTAAAGCAATTAAAGTTTTAGTATGAAATATCACAAAACAATATTTGGTATCCCTGTAATCAAAATAAGCTGTACAATATAATGAACATATTTATGGTGATTGGTAGATTGCGCATTTTTTATTTATCTTTTTGCTTTCATTTCAGTGATAAACTGTTTAGAAGGCTATTTCCTTCACAGGCATAAAACTAAATAAACACAGAAAATTCAACCCTTTCAACAGAGCAGGTCTGTAGTGAAATGGGAACTCTTCTGCCGGACAGTCTGGAGTTCAAATCCTGATGAAGACCTGTCAAATCATTTATTTAGTATATTCTGTGTGCTGGAAGAGGAACCCTCCCCCAATCCATATCCAACACAGCTTCATTGGTATTTACCACATTGCCTACCCGACTTGTACCAAAAATTCCATGTAATTTGAGGGTTGAATTTATGGTCCCAGAGTATGAAACCATGTGCTCTATAATTGCATATGTCATCCTTTGACAATTTTCGGCATACGTTTGGCCAACTGCAGCCTTTTTAAATGTTCGGTGTATAAACTGGAAGAATTTCCCTTCACATACTCAGTGTTCACCAAAATGCAGTCAATAGACCTGAATGGCTGAGAAGTCCGAATCCCACAGCGGATCCGGCTACGCTGGAGGATCTGTCTATCCATGTGGGTGAACAACCCCTTTAAGGCCTCATGCACACGACCTTATGTATTTTGCAGTCCACAAAAAACGGATCCGCTAAAATACGGATGACATCCGTGTGCATTCCATATTTTGCGGAACGGAAAAACTGGCCCCTGATAGAACAGTGCTATCCTGTGCTATATAATAATAGGACATGTTCTATTTTTTTGGGGAACGGAAATACGGACATACGGAAACGGAATGCACATGGAGTAAACTTCCATTTTTTTTTTTTTGCGAATAAAAACGGAACGGACATGGAAAGAAAATACGTTTGTGTGCATGACACCTAAGGAAGTAGAATTCCACTACCTGCATTCTTCTGGATATATGAATTGTAAATAGACATATAGCGCCCAGCATTGATATTTCTATGGTCCTCAATTAGTAAGTATATGCATAGTGTATATTATAATCCATGTACCCTGTACTTTGTTTCTCACTCCATTAGGTGAAGAAAGAAGTTGGAGATATCACTATCTTAATTAACAACGCAGGCATTGTGACCGGAAAGAAATTTATAGACTCCCCTGACGCCCTTGTGGAGAAGACCATGCAAGTGAACACTATGGCACATTTCTGGGTAAATCAATGCTCGTGTGCAGTCTAGGGTAAATGTTCGGTTGGGTTGGTCAGTCCACAGTCTAATTTATATCTTGTATTTTGAAAAAATAGTGTGACCAAAAAAATATAATTTGGCTCCTAAATTTGTAACCAAATGCACCAAGTGATACTTTGCAGAAATGATGACATCCAATGCATTTCCAAAAAAGGAAAATGGCTAGTGTGGTTCAGGAAACCATAAGGCTTTGTTCAAATACGGGATTTGTCTGCACCACAGATTTTGCTTTCCTGTCAAGATTAAAGAGGTTGTGTCACTTCTGCAAATGTCATTTATCATGTAGATAAAGTTAGCAGAAGCCACATACTAATGTATTGTGATTGTCCATATTGCCTCCTTTGCTGGCTTGATTCATTTTTCCATCACATTACACACTGCTTGTTTCCAGGGGTTACGACCATCCTGCAACCCATCAGCGGTGGTCGTGCTTGCCTCTCTGGTGGCGGGGACTGTGGGAGTGCACACAGGCAGGTGCTTGTGCAAGCATGACCACTGCTGCTGGTCATAACCGTGGAAATGAGCAGCGTATAATGCGATGGAATGAATCCAGCCAGCAAAGGAGGCAATATGGACGATCACAATACATTACTAAGTGCCTTGTATTAATTTTCTCTACATAATAAATACTAATGGTTGAAGTGAGACAACCCCTTTAAGGCTGTATTACATACACCAACCATGCTGGCGATTGTCAGGAGCTTTCCTTCCCGGAAATCACCTGCTTGTTTTTGTGGAGGAGACCGCTGCTATTACATGAAGCAACAGTATGAGGAGGCGCGATCGCTAGTGCCTTTGCTTGTCCCTATACTGACTAGGTGTTTGCCGGCAGCAGATTGTGATTACACAGCACAATCTGCTGCCGGCAAATGATTTTTAAGCCTGTTGAAAGATTCCAACTGCCCGATGAAGGAGCATTTGCTTGTTCATCAGGTAATCGGCAGCAGTATTACACTGCCAGATCATCGCTAACTAACATCGCCAACAACCCAAAAACGTCACTACTAGTGGTGTATATTCTGGAGCCTACCTGGAACCTATTATTTTTCTAGTCTTGGTAAAAGGGTATCTCTGGGTGCAGAACACCTCAATCTAAGAAGTGGATAGGCTACTGGTGTTGAAGGCCATACCCGATTTTCCTTTTGCACAGATGCATTCAAATTCTTACATAATCCTGTCATGTAAATGGTAGGTCTACCTCCAAAAATCAAAACGGCGGCATAAAGGGATAACCATGTCAGGTCAAATAATAAAAATAGAAGTTTTGTACAGTGTATGTCGATCTAAACTAGAAAACCCTACTACCGTTTTTTGCTATAGACTATATAGGCTTGTAAATGAACCACTGAGACCACATTCCTGGTACACATCGGAGAATACCAGATTTTGAGTTTTGAGTGCCTTTAAAAGTTCTATTATTCTGTCTTTTCACAAGAATCTTTTACTGGAGATTCATTGTCTGTCTTTTATGTTTTTTATTTCTTTTAATAAAACGGCTTGGATTTATAGGATTTTCAAAATTACATTTTGTGTTCTGTTCCCTGGAAACAGCCATTGGGAATGATCAAGTAAACACCTAGTCGGAGGCCTCGCACAGACACTAGTTTTCATCTTGCTCTTTATTTGGGGCTGTATTTCTTCCTTCTGTGGCTTTCCCACTGCTCGCCGTCCTTTGTGTCAGTGTGAACAGCCAAGGGCCACCATAAGCAATATCCATCTTTATACATACATTACTAAGTTGCAATACCTATAAAATATACTGCATTTTTGCCTATATAAATCTTTGATTTCTTGGAAAATTTGTGGATAATTTTTTTGGACTTCTAGACTTATAAAGCTTTCCTTCCGGCAATGATGGCCTCCAATCATGGGCATCTCGTGAGCATTGCAAGTTCTGCTGGACTTATCGGAGTCAATGGATTAGCAGGTGAGAAAATACCTAAAATGTGTCATCAGAAAATGAAAAATTTTATAAAAATTTTTTTTTAAGTATTTTGGGTGTTTTTTTTTTTTTTGTTTTTTTTTCCCAAGTTAATATCTATATTTTAAAAATATAAACTTGTGCTGTTCTTTTAGACAAGGTTTGTGACTCGAAGTCAGGAGGGAAAGGATAACCTCTGATATCATCTATTGTGAATATGTGTTATCTATAGACAAACATTCCATGTCACTGTAATTCTGCTTGCGATGATAATGGGGTGACTGCTGAAAAGTGCAGAATTAACTTTTTTGTTTAAATAGATAGTGTCATGTTAAATTGAGAAAAATTGACAAACTGTAAAGTATATGTTTAACATAAAACAGGATGATTTAAATAATCATTTTCTGACGGCACACGCACATTAACCAGTTAGCAAGGTGTGACACTGCTGCTGACACTACTTGAAGGCTGGCTAATGGGACTATTGGAGAGGTGAGGTTTGGGTCTGTTGTGACTAGTGTGTAAGAAAAGGGGGCTGCTGTGACTACTAGTGAAGTTAGGAGCCTGCTCTGAGGGCTAGGAAAGTGGACACTGCTGTAACTGTAAGGGCGCATTCACACGACCGCGCGGTATGTTGCGTTCCGCAAATTACGGATCCGTAAAACAATGATGCCGCCTGTGTAAGTTCTGCAATTTGCGGAACAGGCGGCCCATTATAGAAATGCCCTGTCTTGTCTGCGATTGCGGACAAGAATAGAACATGTTTTATATATATATATTTTTTGCAGGGTTTACTGTCTGCATCCTTTTGCGGTCTCAATCAAATGATTGGGTCCGCACCCATTCTGCAATTTTACAGTCGTGTGAATGGTCTCTAAAGGGGAGCTGTATACTGACTACTAAGGCCAGGCTTGCACATTCTCTTTGCTGGACAGGTTGCCATTTCTAAATGTTTAGCAGTCCTTTACCAGATTGTGTAGATCTCACTTTACATCATGAAACTCCTACTGATTTTTGGAACTGGGACCTAGACCGGGCTAAGAGTCTTCCAGGCAGGAATTTGTAGAAAATATCTATATCCAAATTGTACAAAAGGTGGAACAGAAGTCTGCTGTTACATACAGTCCGAGCTGAAATATGGATCTCGGGTATTCTGCTATGCCTGGGAAACCTCAGGAAACTGTTACCTGCTGGTTTTTATTAGTAAAAGGAGTGACCTTTGACTATAGTTGCAGCTAATATCTTATCATACAAAGTGATGTTAGGGTTAAAGTACATAAGCCAAACATGCAGAGCAAAGTGTATGGTCAATAATACGTGTAAAATCTGTAACACTGCAGACGGTGAAACTCTGTACTCGTTTTACCCTTCCTCTAGTAGACTCTTAACCCCTTAGGGACACAGCCTTATTACACCTTAGGACCAGGCCATTTTTTGCAAATCTGACCACTGTCACTTTAAGTGGTGATAACTTTAAAACGCTTTGACTTATCCAGGCCCTTCTGAGATTGTTTTTTCGTCACATATTGTACTTCATGACACTGGTAAAAATAAAGTTAAAAAAAATATTTTTTTTTTGCATAAAAAAATGTCAAATTTACCAAAAATTGGGAAAAATTAGCAAATTTCAAAGTTTCAGTTTCTCTACTTCTGTAATACATAGTAATACCCCTAAAAATTGTGATGACTTTACATTCCCCATATGTCTACTTCATGTTTGAATTATTTTGGGAATGATATTTTATTTTTTGGGGATGTTACAAGGCTTAGAAGTTTAGAAGCAATTCTTGAAATTTTTCAGAAATTTACAAAAACCCAATTTTTAGGGACCACTACAGCTCTGAAGTCACTTTGCGAGGCTTACATAATAGAAACCACCCAAAAATGACCCCATTCTATAAACTACACCCCTCAAGGTATTCAAAACTGATTTTACAAACTTTGTTAACCCTTTAGGTGTTGCACAAGATTTAATGGAAAATAGAGATACAATTTCAAAATTTCACATTTTTGGCAGATTTTCCATTTTAATATTTTTTTTCCAGTTACAAAGCAAGGGTTAACAGCCAAACAAAACTCATTATTTATGGCCCTGATTCAGTCGTTTACAGAAACATCCCATATGTGGTCGTAAACTGCTGTACAGGCACACGGCAGTGCGCAGAAGGAAAGGAATGCCATACGGTTTTTGGAAGGCAGATTTTGCTGGACTGGTTTTTTTGACACCATGTCCCATTTGAAGCCCCCCTGATGCACCCCTAGAGTAGAAACTCCAAAAAAGTGACCCCATTTTAGAAACTACGGGATAGGGTGGCAGTTTTGTTGGTACAAGTTTAGGGTACATATGATTTTTGGTTGCTCTAAATTACACTTTTTGTGCGGCAAGGTAACAAGAAATTGCTTTTTTGGCACCGGTTTTTTTTTTTTTTTGTTATTTACACCATTCATCTAACAGGTTAGATCATGTGCTAATTTTATAGAGCAGGTTGTCACGGACGCGGTGATACCCAATATGTATACAATTTTTTTTATTTATGTAAGTTTTTTACACAATAATTTCATTTAAAAAAAAAAAAAATGTTTTAGTGTCTCCATAGTCTAAGAGCCATAGTTTTTTTCAATTTTTGGGCGATTATCTTAAGTAGGGTCTCATTTTTTGTGGGATGAGATGACTATTTTATTGGCACTATTTTGGGGTGCACATGACTTTTTGATTGCTTGCTATTACACTTTTTGTGACGGAAGATGACAAAAAATGGCTTTTTTTACACAGTTTTTATTTTTATTTTTTTACGGTGGTCATCTGAGGGGTTAGGTCATGTGATATTTTTATAGAGCCGGTCAATACGGACGCGGCGATACCTAATATGTATACTTTTTTTTTATTTATGTAAGTTTTACACAATGATTTCATTTTTGAAACAAAAGAAATCATGTTTTAGTGTTTCCATAGTCTAAGAGCCATAACTTTTTCAGTTTTTGGGCGATTATCTTGGGTAGGGTATGATTTTTGCGGGATGAGATAACGGTTTGATTGTTACAATTTTGGCGTACATGCGACTTTTTTGATCACTTTTATTACCTTTTTTGGGAAGTAAGGTGGGCAAAATTCCAATTTCATCATAGTTTTTAATTTTTATGGCGTTCACCGTTCGGGTAAAGTAACATTACCGTTTTATAGATCAGGTCGTTACGGACGCGGCGATACCAAACATGTGTAGGGAATTTTATTTTTTTCATTTTTAATCAGTGATAAATGTGTTTTTTGATTTTTACTTTATTTTCACTTTTTCCACTTTTTTTTTTGACCCAGACCCACTTGGTTCTTGAAGATCCAGTGGGTCTGATGTCTGCATAATACAGTACAGTACAATATATATTGTACTGTACTGTATTTTACTTACACTTTGTCTGAACAGATCTATGCTTTCAGCACAGATCTGTTCAGAACCATGGACAGCAGGATGCCTGAGAAGGCGTCCTGTTGCCATGGGAACCTTCCCCGTCTGCTCAGTAGTTGCCAGAACTGCGCAGACGGGGAAGGGTAAGGACGGGGCTTGGGGGGGCTGCCTGGAAGCTCTCTCCCTCTCCATTCGGGGGGCTGCAAGGGCACAGCAGCCCCCCGATGGGAGAGGGAGGGAGCTCCCTGAGCTGTTAACCTTTTCCATACAGCGGTCCGTACTGGACCGCTGTATGGAAAGGGTTAAACGGCTGACATCGCATCACCGATGTCAGCAGTTTATACCAGGGTGCCAGCAATGTGCTGGCACCCTGGTATACCCACTAGACGCCAACGATTATGCAATGGGAGGCGGGCGGGGGATCCCGCCTCCCGCACCGCCCGCAACCCTCCCCCTGCACCTCCCACCGTGTGAAAAATAACTCAGGGGTGCAGGGGGGAGGGATACTGGAAAAAAAAATTAATCCTAAAGTTTCTGATCCCTGCGGTCAGGCCCATTGAAGGGCATTAATCCGGATCCGGCCTTAAGCTAAACGTCGTTTCGGCGCATTGCCGAATCCGACGTTTAGCTTTTTCTGAATGGTTACCATGGCTGCCGGGTCGCCAAAGTCCTGGCAGCCATGGTAAAGTGTAGTAGGGAGCGGGGAGCAGCATACTTACCGTCCGTGCGGCTCCCGAGGCGCTCCAGAGTGACGTCAGGGCGCCCCAAGCGCATGGATCACGTGATCGCATGGCATATCATCCATGCGCATGGGGCGCTCTGACAACACTCTGGAGCGCCCCGGGAGCTGCACGGACTGTAAGTATACCGCTCCCCACTACTACTATGGCAACCAGGACTTTAATAGCGTCCTGGGTGCCATAGTAACACTGAAAGCATTTTGCAGACAGATAAGTCTTCAAATGAAAGAGGCCTTAGAGGAGCATAAAAGAGTACATGTCTTATCAGATATCTACCAGTCTTCATATCCTCCATCGTGATTGTCTTATATTATCTAAAAGGAAAAAAAAGTCGTCAGTGAACGCCGTGTTCTCATGTAGTGAATCTGTGTAAATCTGTTTCTCTTACAGATTATTGTGCTAGTAAGTTTGCAGCCATTGGGTTTGCAGAATCTGTTGGGCTTGAAATGTTGGCTCTGGGAAAGACTGGTGTGAAGACCACAATTGTCTGCCCATATTTTATCAATACTGGAATGTTTTACGGATGCGCAACCAAGTATGTATCATGAAAATTAACATTTTATCATATTATATACCCATATGCCTGTAATTGAAAGAGTGCGTTACATTAGCCTTATGCTCAGAATATGAGATGTACATGAACAACTACACAGTTCTGGATTTTATATATATATATATATATATATATATATATATATATATATATATATATATATATATATATATATTTACATATTATACATACAATGAAGGGTCTCACTACTGTCTGCCACACATCTGTCCAGTGTTTCTGCTGTGGGGGGGCATTGCACATTTTTCTTAGACAAGTTAATTAGCTTTATCTGCCCACAGTTCTTGATCCGTTTGTTAACCTCCCTAATCTCCCGCTGCCTTTCTTGTATGGCCACTACCTTTTGAGGTCTTTGCCCTAAGATTTTGATTTAAATCCCTGAAATCATTTTTAAGGACTCTCCACCTACCTCTAACTTTGTCATTGGTTCCGATATGGACCATGAACGCTGGATCTTCTCCAGCCCCTCCCAGTAATCTGTCAACCCGATCCTCGATGCGTCCAACTCGAGCGCCAGGAAGACAACACACCGTTCGATGTTCCCTGTCTTTGTGACAGATTGCCCCATCTGTACCCCTCGTTGAGTCGCCCACTACCAGCACCTATCTGGCCTGCCCTGCTCTCCTGGTCCCATGCTTACTGGACCTGACATTCCCCTGACTGGCAGAGGAAGTGTCTGGCTGCAGCGGTGCTCTCCCTGAACTGACATCCCCCGCATCTGCCAACCTTGCAAACCTGTTGTGGTGTGTCAGATCAGGGCTAGCCTCCCTGGCACTCTTCCCTCTACCCCACTTTCTGTTATCCAGCTACCTACCTCACTTTCCGGAGTCTCCTCGCTACCACCCTCCCCCGCATCTATACCATAGAGTGCTTGCTGACTGAGCAGAAAACTCTTCTCCAAATTGTCAGTGTTGAAACTCGCTCGTTTAGATACTCGATGTGCGATTCCAAGCGGCAATTTGCTCACATTTTAATCAAAGATGTGCACTCTCAAACAGCTGTTCCAGGACTGCATACATTAGACAAGATGTGCACTGGACTGCGCTGTCAATAATGGAACACATACTAAATGGGGATTACACAAGAAAATAAAAAAAATACAATACAACTCAATGAAAAACAATTGACTTACTGTAGTCCCCTCCTAAAGTCCCTGAATCTAAATTCCCCTAATCTTAAAGGGGTTGTCTCAGTTCAGCAAATAGCATTCATCGTGTAGAGGAAGTTAATACAAGGCACTTACTAATGTATTGTCATTATCCATATTGCCTCCTATGCTGGCTGGATTCATTTTTTCCACCACATTATACGCTGATCGTTTTCATGGTTACGACCACCTTGTAATCCAGCAGCGGTGGTAGAGCTTGTTCACTAAAGGAAAAAGCAGCAGCCTAGCTGTAGTCCCACGGTCCCAGCCACCAGAAAGGCCAGTGCTTTTTCCTATATTGTGCAAGCACGACCACCACTAATGGACTCCAGGGTGGCCGTAACTATGGAAACAAGCAGTGTATAATATGATGGAAAAACAAATCCAACCAGCAAAGGAAGCAATATAGATAATAACAATAAATTAGTAAGTGGCTTGTATTAACTTCTACATAATAAATACTATTTGCTGAAGTAAGACAACCCCTTTAAGTCAGACATGTGAACGCTCACAAACTCGTGTCGTTTGTCTGCTTGTATAGGTGCTGCTCCCAAACAACAAATTGAATAAAATGAGAATGAGAAACATCATCTTGAAAAACCTGTTCTGGTCACATAGTTCTCACGCAGATCCAGACTTCACTACCGTATCTGATGATCCTTGTGTGATCGTCACATGACTAGAACAGGATTTTAGCTTTTCAATGTGAAAGTTAACCGCCTCACGCAGGATCGCGTTCCGGAGGTGGTCGATTTATTCCTCCTTGACGCATCCGTGCGTCATCTCGCGAGACGCGAGATTTCGTCCAGAGCCGTCCCGCACATGCGCAGTCTGGGCCGGGAATCGTTAGAGAAGTTCGTCACCAGCCTGCCAGCCAATGATCATCGCTGGCAGGTTGGTGATTTTCAAAAAAACTAATCGCAAGCCAGTTAACACATTATATTTATAAATATGTGTTTAAATGGCTTCTCTGCTCCTCTGCTGGTCCTTTTCGTCGGTTGGTCTCAGCAGAGGAGCAGGCATCACAGTGAGTAGCACCAAACACCACACACTTAGCCCCAGATCACCCCCAATTAACCCCTTGATCACCCCTGCTTAGTGTAAACTGTCACTTTTTTTTTTTTTTTCTTTTTTCCACTAGTATTGACTGTTAGGTTTTAGGATAGTTTAGGCCCCTTGGTTAGGTAGTTAGCGATCGTTTAGCGCCCAGCCCACCGCACCGCAGTCACTGATTAGCGTATCGCTAATCAGCATTGGTACTTTTATAGTATCTGTAAGTGATCAAAACTGATCAGTCAGATCTATAATAGTATTAGTGTCAACTTAGTTCGCCCTTCACCCAAAACGCAGTGTTTGCCCGATCAGGCCTGACATATTAATTTTTTTTGATCACTGCACAATCACTTTACACGCGCTGCGACGATAAAAAAATCTGATATTTTTTTTTATCAATCGTAGCGGCTTCCGGTACTTCGCTAGCCTCCCATTTGTAAGACAGGCTTGCTTTTTTTTCTTGGGTAGTCTCAGGGGATACCCCCTAATTTTAGTTGACCAAATGGCAAATAAGGGGTATTCTAAAGAGGCCTACAGGCTTCTGACCCAGTCGGATGAGGAATGGAAACCCTCATCTGACGAATCCAGCGGGTCAGAATATGAACCTGTAGAAAGCAGTGGCAGTCTGACCCAAAGTTTGGACGAGGAGGTTGAGGTCCCTGATACCACCAGGCGTACCCGGCCCCGTGTTGCTAGACCACAGGTTGCGCAGGATCTGCTTCAAGGGCAGCAGAGTGGGGCTGGTGCTGTCGGATTACATGGTGCGGCATACACCAGCAGCACAGCCCACTCTGGACCTAGTACCAGCACTGCCGTACAACATGGTGAAGTGGCGAGCACAAGAAGGGCAGTTGAAGCTGGTACGGTGGCACGTGCATTAGTTCCCCCGTCGCAGCCACCGCACAGACAGGCCCGTAGAGTCCCTAAAGTGCTGGCAAACCCTGATTGGCAGCCCCCAACTTCAGCCGCACCAGTAGTTCCCCCTTTCACCGCACAGTCTGGAGTTCGGGTTGAGACAGCTCAGATCGGATCGGCACTGGGGTTTTTTGAGCTGTTCTTGACTGCAGAGCTGTTGGATTTGGTCGTGGCAGAAACAAACCGGTATGCCACTAAATTTATATCCGCCAACCCGGGAAGCTTTTATGCCTAGTCTTTCCGGGGGAAACCCGTCCAAGTTTCTGAAATTAAAACTGTTCTGGGCCTTCTCCTCAACATGGGCCTAACAAAAAAGCATGAATTGCGGTCATATTGATCCATGAACCCAATTCATCACATGCCCATATTCTCTGCTGCCATGTTCAGAACACTATTTGAGACCATCCTGCGTTTCCTGCACTTTAGTGACAACAGCACCTCTCGTCCCAGAGGCCACCCAGCTTTTGACCGGCTCCACAAAATTTGGCCCCTCATAGACTACTTTAACACCAAATTTGCAGATTTGTATACCCCTGAGCAAAACATCTGCATAGACGAGTCCCTTATACATTTTACCGGGCGCCTTGGCTTCAAACAATACATCCCAAGCAAGCGCGCCCGGTATGGGGTCAAATTGTATAAGCTCTATGAAAGAGCCACAGGCTATACGCACAAATTTCGAGTCTATGAGGGTAAAGATCAGACCCTGGAGCTGGTCGGTTGCCTTGAGTACCTGGGGAGCAGTGGGAAGACAGTCTGGGACTTGGTGTCACCCTTATTTGGCAAGGGGTACCATCTTTATGTGGACAATTTTTACACAAGTGTGCCCCTCTTCAGGCACTTGTTTTTAGAACAGATTGGCTGCTGTGGCACCGCGCGACCTAGTCGCCGGGGCTTCCCCCCCAACGGCTCGTTACCAGCCGTCTTGCAAGGGGGGAGAGGGCTGCCTTGTGTAACGAAGAACTGTTCGAGGTGAAATGGAGAGACAAGCGTGACGTTTACATGCTCTCCTCCTTTCACGTAGACACGACAATACCAATTGATCCAGTTAAAATCATTAAGATTTCAGATTTCCTCTTTTTGCAGCAGGTCTGATCATGAAAGTAGCACTGCGGAAACGCATAGTTCTTTCATGCACTAGTTTTCATGCATGAGGTCCATTTTCGTTTAGTTGACAGAATTCTGTATTTGCTTTTTGTATCCATTGATAAATAAAATCTTTATGGAAATTCTCTGTACTGTATAAGGTTAGCTTCAAGTATGGGAGATGTTCATTCTGATTTTTCTTTTCTGTTCTCCAGATGGCCTAGGGTACTGCCAATTTTAGAGCCAGATTATGCCGTCAAGAAGATCATTGATGCCATCCTAAAGGAACAAGTGTACTTGGTGATGCCTCGCAGCCTCTACGTCGTATTTGCATTTAAAAAGTGAGTTCTGGATTTACATAGTTTATTTTGCAGGAGTTACTTATTGATGACCTATGCTCAGGATGCTCCCGGCACATCCACTGATCAGCTGTTAGAAGAGGCCTCGGTGCTCCTGTGAGCGCCGCAGCCTCTTCCTAAGCCTGTGATGTCACTTTCGTCAGTCACATGGACTTTATGAAGCAATGTCCTATTCAAGTAAATATGATTGAGCTGCAATACCAGGTATAGCCACTATATAATGGATGGTGCTGTGTTTTTTATATTATGAGGAGCACTGCTGCCTCTTCAAACAGCTGATCGGCAGAGGTGCTGGGAATATAATTCACACTAATTAGATACTGATGAACTATCTTAAGGATAGGTCATCAATATTACACTCCTAGAAAACCCCTTGAAAGGGTCTACACAGCAACTTAACTCCTATCCACAGGATAGGCGATAAGTGTTTGATCGGCAGGTGTCTAACCGCTGGGGCCCCTGCTGATCACGAGAACACGGGCCATGTTCCCCTTTTTGATGGAATGGTGGACAAGCGTGTGCGCTGCTCCTTTTAAATGGGGGACAATTGTCCCCATTCTCGTGACCGGTGGGAATCAAGAGACCAGGAAAAATGGGTAAATGTAAGAATTGAAATGACTTTCACAAGGGCCAGATTGTAAAAGCTAAGGGTCTGATCCATGTAGCCCCCACCTCCAAAACTGTTTTTGTAACCCTATGGTTTTTCAATCTCCATTATTGACTGAGATAGTAATACCTGTTTTAAAGGATCTGCTGCTAACCTCTTGGGTTCAAGATACCACAAGACAACACTTTCAGAGGTGTTCTGGAATCTAAGCCTCATCTTCTGAGACGTTTCTGTGGCACAAGGGGGCCTACACATTTTTAGGCAGATGGTGCTTAAGGTAACCTGTCACCTCTACCTCGCTGCCCCTTGCTGATTTCATCAGTCTCACTTCTAGGCTAGTATCCAGTACTTTTACAGGACTGACCAGGCAAACCCCACAGTGTGCGCCAGAACTGCGAGTCCAATGAGACTCATGGCCTGCCCTCCCCTGCCCATGACTGGCAGATTTCTTTCCTGTTGCATAGGAAAAAAAACTGCCAAAGTCTCATTGGCCCCCTCTACCTTGCCGTGCTGGTGCGCACTGTGAGGTTTCCTCTGTAAGTACTGAATACTAGCCTAGAAGTGATGGACCATTAAAATCAGCAAGTCTGTCACTATACTCAGCGAGAGTAGCATAGTAGAGCTGACAAGTTTTTTTGTTTGTTTTTTTTTGTTTTTTTATGTTATGGCTGATGGGTGTTTATATCTGGTACCTCATGAATCTAATATTAAGCATTTACAGTTTCTTAGATTTTGTAATGTGTATATAATAATCCATCTTTTTTTTTTTTTTTTGTCTTTAGTATCATTTCTGCTAAATTAGGTTTTGTACTTGGGGACTACTTGGGAGCCTTTCATTTTATGGACCACTTCAAGGGTCGCATCAAGAAGGACTAGACTCGGCCTACATAGATACCGACCTTAAGATGACCTGTGAATGTAATACTAATACATCAAATCTCATAGACCAGTGGTTCAAACCAAAAAGGTCTCTAAATTTACATCTTATGTAATAAAATTTAATTACATTTTTATATATTTCATCAAATCTTTATTTTGTATTGAGGGATATATAACTGTCTACATTGGAAAGTCTGGAGAAACTCCAGTAACACAAAAGATGCCAACACTAATGATTCTTATAATAAAATGACTTGTTCATGTAACACTTTATAGTTACAAGTAAAGGTGATTTGCTATTTTGTAGCTTTTTTGTGTTTTTGGTGTCCTTTTTTTTTTTAAATATATTTTTTATGTTAGTAAATCTAGATTTGACACAGTAAAGCCTCTTTCACACTACGGCTGTTGATTTCTGTTGTTTTGCTCCATTATAAGAGCAGAACAATTAAAATGACGGAAGTGCCGATTTTGCACACCGCTAACCTGAACGGAGCCAAACATATCCCGTTGAGTGTAGTGCGATCTGTTCAGTTTCTATTTCAAAGCCCCTTTTCATAGAGGAGAGAAGTCTTTTATGCAAACACCTTTTTTGTTTTATATTAAGAGGAATATATTTGTTAGAAAGTCCTTTATGTAACCATAGACCGGCGGCATACACCCGTCTGTAATAACCAGGCACGCTGCTGGATGCTGCGTCTAATTTATGATGAGGCATACCTCTCATAGAAAATTAGGCGCACCATCCGACAGTCAATGTTGCTGGATCTACTCTGATTTCCTTTGATCCAGAGCTGTTGCTCGTTTTTAGATTAAGGGGATCATTTATTATCCAGAAATACCCATATTTATGGCACAGATTTCGACTTTTTCCTGCTCACACCAGGTCTAAAAAAGTGGGCTTGGCAGGGAAGGGGACGGGCCAGTAGGCATAAAAAAATTGTCTCAATGTAAGCCAGACATAACTTCGGCAGAACCATTGGCAGATATAGGGGTTAAGACCAGCTAAAACGCCGGTCTTAATAAATGACCCCTAGGAGCTTTAGGGCTCATGCACACGAACATGTATGTCCCATGCCCGTATTGCGGCCCGAATGGGTCCGCAAAATCAAAATATGAAGCAGACCACTTCCTTGGGATTTCCATGTCTCCACGCTGCAAAAAAATTGAATATGGTCTATTTTTTTATTTTTTTTATTTTTTTGCGATTTCAGACAGAATGTTGCAGATTGCGTTCACATACAGAATAGGCGGGCACACAACCGGTGCTGGTTCATCATGGACCGATATTTGCAGTCCGCAGCACTGGCAGCACACATACATGTGTATGAGCCCTTAGGCTCATAGTCATACTTTAAGGCTGGGTTCACACCTGAGCGTTTTACAGCGCGTTCCTACGCGCTGTAAAACGCTCAACAAGGAGAAACCAATGATTCCCTATGGGAATGGTTCACACTTGGGCGTTTTACAGCGCGTACGATCGCGCTGTAAAACGCCCGACGCTCCAAAAAGTACATGAGCGACTTTTGGGGCGTTTGTGGCCATAGGACACTGTAGTGAATCACACAAACGCGCGTCAAACGCGCGTTTACTATTACAAAAACGCGCATAAAAATGCGCGTCAAAAACGCGCGTAAAACGCGCGTTTGCGCAACGCTCAAGTGTGAACCCAGCCTAATTCAGCACTGAGTCCAAGCTGTAGAGGAAGTTGGAAGACCCAAGCACTAGACAATGATTGATGGGTACTTTTTTTCAGGGGAAGAGAGTTGATCGGCAGAGGACCTTATTTCTCTGTAGAGGGGTTTTCCAAATATAGCTTATTTACTTTTTAGTTTAGCTTCTAGAAAGTTATGCCTTGTGATTCTCACTTAGGTCTCATGCACACAAACTTATTTTCTTTCCGTGTTTTTTTTTTTTTGGCGGGACCATTCATTTCAATGGGTCTGCAAAAAAACCGGAAGTTACTGTGTGCATTCCGTTTCTGGATGTCCACATTAGACATGGATGGCACTGTTCTATTAGGGGCCAGCTGTTCCGTTCGGCAAAATACAGACTGCACATGGGCATAATCTGTATTTTTTTTTTTTTTGTTGATCTGTTTTTTGCATGAGCCCTTAATGTCACTAGTAATGGAAAAAACATGAATTTACATACGGGAAAAAGCACAGGGTATTACAGTACCAGCAAAGCGTATGCGATTACACTAATCTCATGTACATTTTGCGGATTTTTTCTGTAAGGAAATTGACCTGCCATTTCAAAATAAAAAGCATGTCAATTATGTTTGTTGTTTTTGCTGAAGATTTTACAATGGAAGGGTGAGATCTGCGACAAAACCGCATCAAATCCACTGCAATTGGACATTGCGGATTTTGGTGCGGATATGCAGCAGCAACACACAGAAATTCATGTGGATTTTATATGCGTTCACCGTACTCATGTGCTGTTGTCTTTATGGAACTTAAGAAAAATGCCTTAGCCAGATAGACCAGTGTAGAAGTTAAACTATTTTTGTAGCCCACAATAAGAGCTTTCTGATACATCAATAAAAACCGGTCCTACTGGATTCTTGTCCATCCTTGATGTGATAGGCAATGTGTGTCTTTTTATAGAGTGAGGAACAGAAGTAGTTAAACACCCTGCGATTTTGCAAGTTCTCCCACTTAGAAATCATGGAGGGGTCTCAAATTCAAATTGTAGGTGCATTGCCACTCTGAGAGAAAAAAAACTGGAAATCACATTGTATGATTTTAAAAGAATGTATTTATGTTGCACTGCTGAACATAAGTATTTGAACACCTGAGAAAATCAGTGTTAATATTTGGTACAGAAGCCTTTGTTTGCAATTACAGAGGTCAAATGTTTCCCGTAGTTCTTGACCAGGTTTGCACACACTGCGACAGAGATTTTGGCCCACTCCTCCACACAGATCTCCTCTAGATGTCAGGTTTCGGGGTTGTAGCTGAGCAACACAGAGTTTCAGCTCCCTCCAAAGATGTTCTATTGGATTTAGGTCTGGAGACTGGCTAGGCCACTTCAGAACCTTGATATGCTTCTTACGGAGCCACTCCTTGGTTATCCTGGCTGTGTGCTTCAGGTCGTTGTCATGTTAGACAACTCGGCCACGACCCATCTTCAATGTTCTGACTGAGGGAAGGAGGTTGTTGCTCAAAATCTGACAAAAAATGGCCCCATTCATCCTCTCCTTAATACAGTGCAGTCGTCCTGTCCCCTTTGCAGAAAAGCACCCCCAAAGCATGATATCACCCCCATGCTTCACAGTAGGGATGGTGTTCTTGAGATGCAACTCGTCCTTCTTTTTTCTCCAAACACGACGAGTGAAGTTTAGACCAAAAAGTTTTACTTTGGTCTCATCTGACCACATGACTTTCTCCCATGCCGCCTCTGGATCATCCAGATGGTCATTGGCAAACTTTAGATAGGCCTGAACATGTGATGACTTGAGCAGGAGAATCTTCGTGCAATGCATGATTTGAAACCATGACGACGTAGTGTTCTACCAACAGTGACCTTTGAAACTGATCCCAGCTCTCTTCATGTCATTGACTAGCTCATCCCTTGTAGTTCTGGGTTGAATTCTCACCTTTCTTATCATTAGTGATACCCCACGAGGTGAGATTTTGCAATGGATCTTCCATTTTCTAATAATTGCTCCAACAGTTGGATTTTCACCCAGCTGCTTTGCAATTGCCCCGTAGCACTTCCCAGCCTGGTGGAGGTCCACAATGTTGTCTCTGGTGTCTTTTTTGACAGCTTTTTGGTCTTGACCATGGTAGTAGTTGGCATCTGACTGTGGGGTGGACAGGTGTCTTTAAAGAGCTCAGACAGGTGCTACTAAGTTAGATTGAGTGGAGTAGAGGTGGACTTTTTGAAGGCATAGTAACAGGTCTTTGAGAGCCAGAATTCTTGCTGTTTCTCAGGTGTTCAAATACTTATGTTCAGCAGTGCAAGACAAATAGATTCTTTAAAAATCATGTGATTTCCTGAATATTTATTTTATTCTGTCTCTCAGAGTAGGAATGCACCTACAATGTGAATTTCAAACCCCTACATGATTTCTAAGTAGGAGAACTTGCAAAATTGCAGGGTGTTCAAATGCTTCTGTTCTTCACTGTACATCAGTTGTGAATTTGTGAAGGTTAACATACCATGGTATATTACCATATATATTGCTGAACTTTCCAGTGTCTTTGAAAAGTCTTAGCCAAGTGTAGCCGCCAGAACCAAAATTTAGGGGCCTACAAGATCACGCTTTAGGGCTAGTTCCACCCAATCTGGTTGAGATGTGATTTATGCATACTAGCATATAAATAAACGTTAAGCCAATGCACAGTCACTTGAGTTATAGTCCAACTGTAGCCCCCATAATTGGTACTAACAGCAGAGTTCCTCCTCTTATTAGAAACTGTCCCATCTGCTTCCTTAACCAGTTCACTCTGCTTTAGCACATTCCAGTGATGCCCCATGTGCTTTCTGGCTACACTAGGTACAGTAGCTTACTGTTACTTTCTGTGACTGCAAGGGAGCTATATATTTCATAAAAATATTCTAGATCATCCCATGTAAACTGCAGCACTGACCTAATTGGATGGTGTAATCACTCAAGATTTAGAGATTTGTATCTCTAGTTTATTGAACAGTAGCATTCTAAGTATGGAGCATGGAATATTTTTCACGGTCTGCTCTATTATACTGCACTATTTGTGAACGGCAAGACCCGTTTTACCCAACATTATGTGACATTTTGCCCCTTTACAAACATGCTCAGCACTCTTGTAAAAAAAAAAAAAAAAGACATGGAGTCTGGGTCTTCACTACCCAAAACATTAAAAATTATTTGCACCAGTTTCCTGGAAACAATTACCAAACAAAATCCACAACAGCTCTAAGCTGGCATAAATTTTAGATTCTGGCACATGGGCCTGACGAGATGTGCCCAAATTAACAGGTACACACTTTATAGTCATTTTGGCACTTCTCACAACACCATTAAGAGGATCAAGATTGATGTTAGAAACGCCAATCTTGATAAATCATAAGGGTGCACAACGCAAATGTGTGCACTGTGAGCCACTAACCACTGCGTGACAGTTTTTCTATGCCCATGCTAACACAGATAGTGCTGGTAGGCCCACTTTACTGTGATCCTCCATCTACTTTAGTATAAAGAAATGCTTTCTTTGCCTCTACTGTACAATGTCTCTACCATAATGTTCTTATTATTTACATGTAATACCAATATTCATGAAAAACCCAAAACTTAGACCTGAATAATAAAAGTAAACTGGGGTTATTCTTACCCCCGCTGTTTGTCGGTCTTCAGGATATTCTGCATGTTCCTGCAGAAAACACAAGGGTTTATTTTTAATAAATTTTAATTATTTATAATCTATTAAAATAATCATTTTATTTTTTTATAAATAAAAGTAAAACATATGGACCCAAATTTAACACAAACATGAAGTAGAATCCAAGAAAGAAAAAAAAACTGGTTGCAGGCTCCAAATCCCCCCCCCCCCCCTTTTTTAGTTTGCATAGGTATAAATATACCAAAGTTGTACCTCACATGCATACACAATCCATATACTAAGGAAAAATATTACTGGTATAATCGGTGATTAAATAGGTAAAAACATTAAAGTGTGTGTGTATATATATATACTGACTAACCTCAATATAAGGATAATTCAATGTTGATCAGATTAGAAATGGAGTACTCACTCCACTAGAAAGGTGGTCTACAGGAAAAGCTCAGTACACCTACAGGCCTATAACGCCCTCTCACTAGACTCTGTTCATCATCTTTCTTTGTTTTATTGTTATGAATATATACAGCTTGACGTGTTCCAGGGACAAGAATTCCAAGTCTTTAGGTGCAGAAAACATAAGTGTATATATGACTCACCAATTATATACAGTCAGGTCACATAAATATTGGGACATCGATGGCAGAGCATCACCAGGCATGAAACCCAGTGTCTGGTGATGTCTATGCGTTCCAGACTTCAGGCTGTATTTGACTGCAAAGGATTTGCAACCAAGTATTAAAAAGTGAAAGTTTCATTTATGATTATTATTCTGTCCCATTACTTTCGGTCCCTTAACAAGTGGGAGGCACATATGCAAACTGTTGTAATTTCTACACCGTACACCTGATTTGGATGTAAATACCCTCAAATTAAAGCTGTCAGTCTGCAGTTAAAGCACATCTTGTTCGTTTCATTTTAAAAATGTTAGAATTGTGTCAATGTCCCAATATTTATGGACCTGACTATATATATACAGTACAGACCAAAAGTTTGAACACACCTTCTCATTAAAAGAGTTTTCTTTTATTTTTATGACTATGAAAATTGTACATTCACACTGAAGGCATCAAAACTATGAATTAACACATGTGGAATTATATAGATAACAAAAAAGTGTGAAACAACTGAAAATATGTCATATTCTAGGTTCTTCAAAGTAGCCACCTTTTGCTTTGATTACTGCTTTGCACACTCTTGGCATTCTCTTGATGAGCTTCAAGAGGTAGTCACCTGAAATGGTCTTCACTTCACAGGTGTGCCCTGTCAGGTTTAATAAGTGGGATTTCTTGCCTTTATAAATGGGTTTGGGACCATCAGTTGCCTTGTGGAGAAGTCAGGTGGATACACAGTCCTACTGAATAGACTGTTAGCTTCTTTTTTTTTTTTTTTTTTTTTTTTTTTTGCCATAATACAAATTCTAAGTAAATAAAAACGAGTGGCCATCATTACTTTAATAAATGAAGGTCAGTCAGTCCGAAAAATTGGGAAAACTTTGAAAGTGTCCCCAAGTGCAGTCACAAAAACCATCAAGCGCTACAAAGAAACTGGCTCACATGCGGACAGCCCCAGGAAAGGAAGACCAAGAGTCCCCTCTGCTGCGGAGGAGAAGTTCATCCGAGTCACCAGCCTCAGAAATTGCAGGTTAACAGCAGCTCAGATTAGAGACCAGGTCAATGCCACACAGAGTTCTAGCAGCAGACACATCTCTAGAACAACTGTTAAGAGGAGACTGTGTGAATCAGGCCTTCATGGTAGAATATCTGCTAGGAAACCACTGCTAAGGACAGGCAACAAGCAGAAGAGACTTGTGTAACGGACCGTTTCAGCAGACAAGGGGTTAAAATCTGTTTAGGCGATATGCCCCTTTTCTGAGATGCAGGCACAGCTACTGCAGAACACCAACCTCCCGAACTGGATACAAAATAGCACTCCAAACTGGAACCTCGCGGATAGCTGCCAGCAGACGAACAGGAAAAGCATCCAATCGGCTTACACTCCTGGCAATCAGTCTCTAACAGCATATAGGGAATCTCCCCCCCCCCCCCAATAACGAGACAAGGCTCCGTCTTGAGGGTCAAACAGTGGTCTGACTGTACTTCAAGTACAGCCTCTTTTATTGATAAAAACCAAACATAGTACTGCCCACAGGGTTTTGAAATCCAACCAATCAGTAATTCACAACACACAATGTAAATACAGCAACCAATCGGTCCCGCCCCCTAGAGGACCAGAAGGGAGACTGCGACACAGAACAGATACAACATATCCCCACAATGCATCATGGTTTCCTCCTCTCCGCCTGGTAGACGACCGAAGACAATCCAATTATCTCTCAGGACAAAGGGGAGATCACCAATACACATGTGGAGACAACAGGACAGACATCATCATTTAAACACACAATGGGACAATAGAACCACACCCAGCATATTCCTCCCAAGCTGACAAGTTACACTTATTATAAGTTGTTACAACTTTGTGAGGTTACATTGTCCATACATATAACTTACATCAATTTAAACAGTATAACTTGGGGGACAAACCTATCCAAAATTCCCTGGAATAGGTTCAGGGGTTTAAAAGTTACTATGGGCCATAATCCTGAGGCAAGAGGCTTTTAAACAGCCCCCTCCAAAACCCAGTGGCGAGGTTGGTTTCGCCACAACTTGTTTGGGCTAAAGAACACAAGGAATGGTCATTAGAGCAGTGGAAATCTGTGCTTTGGTCTGATGAGTCCAAATTTGAGATCTTTGGTTCCAACCACCGTGTCTTTGTGCGACGCAGAAAAAGTGAACGGATGGACTCTACATGCCTGGTTCCCACCGTGAAGCATGGAGGTGTGATGGTGTGGGGGTGCTTTGCTGGTGACACTGTTGGGGATTTATTCAAAATTGAAAGCATACTGAACCAGCATGGCTACCACAGCATCTTGCAGCGGCATGCTATTCCAACCGGTTTGCGTTTAGTTGGACCATCATTTATTTTTCAACAGGACAATGACCCCAAACACACCTCCAGGCTGTGTAAGGGCTATTTGACCATGAAGGAGAGTGATAGGGAGCTGCGCCAGATGACCTGGCCTCCACAGTCACCGGACCTGAACCCAATCGAGATGGTTTGGGGTGAGCTGGACCGCAGAGTGAAGGCAAAAGGGCCAACAAGTGCTAAGCATCTCTGGGAACTCCTTCAAGACTCTTGGAAGACCATTTCAAGTGACTACCTCTTGAAGCTCATCAAGAGAATGCCAAGAGTGTGCAAAGCAGTAATCAAAGCAAAAGGTGGCTACTTTGAAGAACCTAGAATATGACATATTTTCAGTTGTTTCACACTTTTTTGTTATCTATATAATTCCACATGTGTTAATTCATAGTTTTGATGTCTTCAGTGTGAATCTACAATTTTCATAGTCATGAAAATAAAGAAAACTCTTTGAATGAGAAGGTGTGTCTGAACTTTTGGTCTGTACTGTATATATACATAAATATATTCGTACCTGCCAGGGGGCTTTCCAGTCCAAACTCTGCATGCTGGGCAGTGGATGAACATTCGGAGCAGAGCGGTGCTCATTCTCACCGGAAGAACACAGTGCATTCCACCATGGAGCACATCTGCATCTCCGGTCAGGAAGCAAGTTTCCAGTAAACCCCAAAAAAATGCAAAAAACAGTAGACAATTCACCGGAAGGTGTGGTGCGCTCCCTCCTTTATACACTGGTCGTTTCCATGGTAACAACCACCCTGGAATCCTGCAGCGATGGCCGTGCTTGCACACTGTAGAAAAAAGCATCGGTCTATGCTCACTCCCAAGGTCCTGGCCACCAGAGAGGCTGGCGCTTTTTCCTATAGTTTACAAGCACGACCACCTCTGCTGGATTGCAGGGTGGTCATAACCATGGAAATGAGAAGTGTATAATGCGATAGGAAAATGAATCAAGTCAGTAAAGGAAGCAAAATGAACAATCACAATACATTAGTAAGTGCCTTGTATTAACTTTCTCTACCTGATACATGCCATGTGCTGACGTGGGACAACCCCTTTAAGTATTTGGCTCACCTTCCCTTCATTTATACTGATTTAAAGGGCTATACAAAATACATATTTCCTACTTCATACCTATCAAAATTTTATCTTGGCCTATTGCCTTCATTTACTTGGTTTTTACACAAACATCTTCCCAATAATTTGAATTATACTCCTTTTTTATACATTTTTATTTCTCTCTACTAACATGAAGATGTGTGATGAAAAAGCAACCTCAGAATCACTTGAATAAGTAAAAGCATCCAAAGTTATTATCACATAAAGAATAGGCATTTTAGATTATTGTTGCAGCCATGTGCGGTCCACAAATTGCGGAACGCACATGGCTGGTAGCCATGTTTTACGGATCCGCAAAGCACTACGGCCGTCTGTATGGGCCCTTACACAGTTCCGTACACATAAAATAAAAATGTTTTGGCGGCCAGAAAATGGTGATGCAAAGAAAAAAAAGTTTGTTTTTTGTTTCCAGTATTAAATCACAAGAAAAACTATACATATGTGATGTCGTTGTAATCTGACCTGGAGAATGAAAGTTACTAGTCAGTTTTGCCTTGTATGCAATCGGGCTGTCCCCATTAGAAAGTACAACTTGTCTTTGGGAAGGCTGGGAGTAAAAAATATAAATAAATTGCCTGGTCATGAAGAGGTTAAAGTTTCCTTCAGTTCCGAGTTCACTTATATTTTATGTACTGACTTACGTCAATCATAGGAGATTTTTTGACGTGTTTGGGCATTTACTTTTATTTATTTTGTATTTTACGTTTTACTTACTTGGGTGTGTCCCTGCACAATCTGACACTATGCAGTGATTCATTCATAACTTCTAGTAGGAATAATAAAGGATGGGCACATCATAGACTCGACACTTCAGAATTGCCATTACATGGTTAGTTTCTAGAAGAGATGTGTCAGGACAAGTCACAGGTCTTATTTAACAGTGCAAAAAAACATGGTTAGGAAATATGGAACTTCCTCTGGTGACTAATATGGCATCCAAAATAGATTTTTTATTTCCTTTTTCTGGGTGACGTGTTGAAGCTTTCTGTTGTGTTTGTGTAAATTCTGAGCATATGGAAAGCAGGAATCAATTGCTCATTTGCCTAAATGATTTCCAGTGAAACAATGCGTGTAGGCAGAACAGTACACAACGTGCCATACCCTGCAACTGATCTGCTGTATTTATCACCATTACGTATGGTTTTAATATAGTTCTGGCAGTCCTATGCAGCAATGTATGGAGAATTGCTTTCAGACTGCCCATGTTCACAATGCTGAGGTTCAAATCAAGGTCTCCAGCGAGACTCTCCGTCATTGAGAGCTTTTTCTCTTCCTGTATTGACTGCTTTTGAAAACTAAACCTCAAAAATTCATTGTAATGAAGAACATATGAACAAGCAGCAGTAAATTGCTGCACTGAAAATAGTTCTGTATCTTTTAAAATACCATTAAAGCTAATCCATAATGGAATACAGAAATCTAGGTATGCCATGATGGAGGACCATTCATGTTCAATGCAATAAATTCATTCATTTTTCTACTCAGCCTTAGGGTTAATGCACATGTGCATGAACCTTGTACGAAAGCATAGGGAACTCATATGGGCTCCCATAGCATAGGGAATTCATATGGGCTCCCATAGCATAGGGAATTCATATGGGCTCCCATAGCTTTCAATGTGGAGGGATTTCCTACTACCTGGAAATCGAAGGGTACATTCACACAGAACGGATATGCCGCAAATTTGTAACATGCAATTGCATTTTAAGAAATCTCATCCACGTGCTGTGCAAAATGCACAGCATAATGTGACCTGTAACATATCCTTCGCAATGCAAAAGATGAAATCAGAAGCAAAATGTGCCCCATGTGTCCGTACCCTAAGGCCTTCTGCACACAAATGGGTTTCTTTTTCCGTTTACGTTCTGTTTTTTGCGTTCCGTATACGGAACCATTCATTAAAATGGATCCGCAAAAAAGAAACGGAATGTACTCTGTATGCCTTTCGTTTCCATATTTCAGTTTTTCCGTTTAGTTCAAAGATAGAACATCTATTATTGTCCGCATAACGGACAAGGATAGGACTGTTCTATCAGGGGCCAGCTGTTCCGTTCCGCAAAAAACGGAATGCACACAGACATATTTTTTGCGGATCTGTTTTTTGTGGACCACAAAATTCTGAAAAAGCAATAGCATCGTGTGCAAGAGGCCTAAGAGCCATTTGTTTGAAGCGGCTAATTGACACAGTTCTTACTGCCAGCACTAGGGGAGCTCACTACATATGGATTTATTATAGGATTTAAAGGGAACTCATCACCAGTCTGCAGGCAGCATGTTATAGAGCAGGAGGGGTAGACTGATATATCGTTTTGTGGGAAAAGGTTTAGTTAGAGATGAGCCAATTTCTTGAAATTCATTTCGTGTCCAATTCTGCAAATAAAAAATAAAAATAAAGTTTGTGGTGAATCAGTTCTACAACTCCTATTGGCCTGAAAGTTGGTAAATGATACTGTTGCCTAGGTCTCTTTTTCTAGGATTTTTTCCTCTTTTTTGTTTTCTTCAAATGTTTTCTTTTCCAGCCCTCTCCTGCTTTCCCCTTTTAAGCTCTTTAAAGATGCACTCCTACAGAAATCTTTATTCTCTGGCGCATTAGAAAGGTACATGATGTCAATTGTAGTGAAGGCAATCTTCTTAACAATGACTATTTGTGAGTTATAACCTCCCTTCTGATCCTTAGCTGTGTCATGTGACCAACACTCTGGCCTCTAATTGACAAAGTACAGGAAGTCAGTTACTTCTCTATTCCTGTGAGACTGAGGGCTCATGCACACGACCGTATGTATTTTGTCTGCAAAAAATATGGATGACATCCGTGTGCATTCCGTATTTTGTGGAACGGAACAACTGGCCCTTCATAGAACTGTATATCCTTGTCCGTAATGCGGACAATAATAGGGCATGTTCTATTTTTTTGCAGAACAGAAATTCAAACATACGGAAACTGACTAACTTCAGGTTTCTTTGCGGACCCATTGAAGTAAATTGTTCCACATACATTCCGCAAAAAAAAAAACGGAACGGACACGGAAAGAAAATACCTTTGTGTGCATGAGCCCTGACATTAAGGCTTTATAAGACTACATAGAGAAACTGACGTCCTGTTCACACATAAGATGCTGTGTTATTTGGACAGTCTGAGTGTCAGTCTTATGACACAGCTGAGGCTCATAAGGGAGCGGATAACTCACAAATACAGTCACTGATAAGAAGATTACATTCGCTACAGTTAACATCATCCAACTTTCTAACAGGTCAGAGAATAAAAGTTTTTGTGGGAGTGCTTCTTTAACATAATGACAGCAATAGCAAATAATGTCCAAGTGACAGTGATTTTATATATATATATATATATATATATATATATATATATAGCTATAGGTAAAAGGCTGGTTGACAGTGTTAACAGCTTATTTAAAAACACCCTGCGTCTTCACATTTGTTATGCTTCGTCATATTAGAAACATTACAAAAATTGTCTTTTATTGGGCGCAGATGGTTTATGGGGGGGACAAAAAAAACTATGTCTTGTTGGGAATAAAGATCCAAGAATTATGCCTTAATTGGACAGATGCTTACCCCTCTTTGTACACACACAAATGTTAATGTCAGAAGACACAGTAGCTTGTTCTGAACAAGCTTGGAAAAATGATCCCTTTTATTTAAAAACAGCAGTAGTACAGTGTGGATATAGAAAGGTTAAGGTGTGTATGATTAAGAGTGGAAGCAATAGTAGTGGCAGCAGTCAATTAATTGGAACAGATAGGGCAGTAGATGTGTGTATAAGGGTAGTACTAGTGGTAGTGGAGGCTATGCAGGGGTAATGGTAGTGGCAGTAGAAAGAGAAGCAGTGGTGGTGGTAGCAGCAACACAGTACGTAACATGTTGGTAGGCAGGCAGACAGTGGCATGATGGGGTTGGAATTAAATAGCCACTGTCAGCATTGGCAGATTTAATCATTGGCCTTAGCCAGGAGTGTTTGAAAATTCTCACAGATCCAATCCTCATTCATTTTGACAAATGTGATGTTTTGTACACTGGCAGAGGACAAGCTGGTCTGTTTGAATATGAAGACACCACCTGCCACACTGAAAACCCTATCTGAGATGATATTCGAGGCTGTACAAAACAGTACAGTGAGAGAAAACTGGGCTAGTTCCGGCCACAGTCTGCCTGCCCATAAGTCCATGAGGTTAAGGAAACAGGGTTTGTGCTGAAAAAAGGCCACAGTCATTTAGACTTCAAGAGAAAATTAACAGTTGGCCAGAAATACAAATATCATAAAGCAGAATGAAATGTTGGTGAAGGCATGGAACTGTGCTATATTTCCATAATGTCTAGAGAGGGTCTATCAAGATGAAAGCCATGGGTTAGATGCGTTATGATGGACCACCCAGCTTTCCTAGGAGCAGAAGTGAGATTCCTACTAGGACTTGGTAAGAGACACAGAAAATGATATTGCATTTTATTAAGACTAATTTGATAGTGTGGGTGAAATTATACCATCTAGATTGGCAAATAAATAAATGAATTGATCATTTCCATATTGAGATGTAGTCTTAAGATATTGTGAGGTTTCATTCTACCTGCAGAAGAATCAAGACTCATAATCTAGCAAAGCATTAAATAATTGCTTAGATATATACACTCACCTAAAGAATTATTAGGAACACCTGTTCTATTTCTCATTAATGCGATTATCTAGTCAACCAATCACATGGCAGTTGCTTCAATGCATGTAGGATTGTGGTCCTGGTCAAGACAATCTCCTGAACTCCAAACTGAATGTCAGAATGGGAAAGAAAGGTGATTTAAGCAATTTTGAGCGTGGCACAGTTGTTGGTGCCAGACGGGCCGGTCTGAGTATTTCACAATCTGCTCAGTTACTGGGATTTTCACGTACAACCATTTCTAGGGTTTACAAAGAATGGTGTGAAAATGGAAAAACATCCAGTATGCGGCAGTCCTGTGGGCGAAAATGCCTTGTTGATGCTAGAGGTCAGAGGAGAATGGGCCGACTGATTCAAGCTGATAGAAGAGCAACGTTGACTGAAATAACCACTCGTTACAACCGAGGTATGCTGCAAAGCATTTGTGAAGCCACAACACGCACAACCTTGAGGCGGATGGGCTACAACAGCAGAAGACCCCACCGGGTACCACTCATCTCCACTACAAATAGGAAAAAGAGGCTACAATTTGCACGAGCTCACCAAAATTGGACTGTTGAAGACTGGAAAAATGGTTTCTTGAACATGACAATGAGTTCACTGTACTAAAATGGCCCCCACAGTCACCAGATCTCAACCCAATAGAGCATCTTTGGGATGTGGTGGAACGGGAGCTTCGTGCCCTGGATGTGCATCCCTCAAATCTCCATCAACTGCAAGATGCTATCCTTGGGCCAACAATTCTAAATAATGCTATCAGCACCTTGTTGAATCAATGCCACGTAGAATTAAAGCAGTTCTGAAGGCGTATTAGTATGGTGTTCCTAATAATTCTTTAGGTGAGTGTATATATTGATAATAATATTCTTCGCCAAGCTAAGTGATGGATTCCCACAGGAAAGACTTGTTTCAAGTCCTTCCCATTTAAGATATGGTCTAGCAAAGATCCTAGATCCCTGTTATTTGTCTTAACCTCTTCAGGACTCATGACGTACCGGTACGTCATGTTGTCCTGGTACTTAAGGACACATGACGTACCGGTACGTCATGTATGGTCCCGATCACTGCCGCCCGGCGGGCGGTGATCGGAACCCGGTGCCTGCTCAAATCATTGAGCAGGCACCTTGGCTAGATGCGCTGGGGGTCCTGTGACCCCCCCATGTCGGCGATCGCAGCAAACCGCAGGTCAATTCAGAGCGCGGGGATCAGAAACTTTAAAATGCTGAAAATATTGATTTTTCACCCCCCCCTGCACCCCTGAATGATTATTAGGCTGGTGGGTGGTGCAGGGGGGGTTGCAGGCGGTGCGGGAGACGGGTGGTGCGGCAGGCGGGATCGCGATTGGTGGTGCGGCCTGCCTCCTCTTGAATATTTATTGGTGTCCAGTGGTTATACCAGAGTGTCAGCACATTGCTGACACTCTGGTATAAACTGGTGATATCTGTGCTGCGATGTCAGCTGTTTAACCCTTTCCATACCGCGGTCCATACGGGTTAACAGTCAGGAAGCTCCCTCCCTCTCCGATCGGGGGGCTGCTGTGAGCTCCCCTCCTTTCCCTTCCCCGTCTGCTCAGTTGTGGCAGACGGGGAAGGTTTTCATGGCAACAGGACGCCTTCTCAGGCATCCTGCTGTCCATGGTGCTGAACAGATCTGTGCTAAAGGCATAGATCTGTTCAGACAAAGTGTAAGTAAAATACAGTACAATACATTATATAGGGTACTGTACTGATTTATACAAACATCAGACCCATTGGATCTTCAAGAACCAAGTGGGTCTGGGTAAAAAAAAAGTTAAATAAAGTGAAAAAAAAGTAAAAATCAAAAAACACATTTATCACTGATTAAAAAAAAAAGTTCCCTACACATGTTTGATATCACCGCGTCCGTAACGACCTGATCTATAAAACGGTCATTTTACTTTTCCCCGAACGGTGAACGCTATAAAAATAAAAAAATAAAAACTATGATGAAATTGAAATTTTTCCCACCTTACTTCCCAAAAAAGGTAATAAAAGTGATCATAAAAGTCGTATGTATGCCAAAATAGTACAAATTAAACCGTCACCTCATCCCGCAAAAAATGAGACCCTACTTAAGATAATCGCCCAAAAACTGAAAAAACTATGGCTCTCAGAATATGGAGACACTAAAACTTGATTTTTTTTGTGTCAAAAATGAAATAATTGTGTAAAACTTACATAAATAAAAAAAGTATACATATTAGGTATCGCCGCGTCCGTGACAACCTGCTCTATAAAAATATCACATGATCTAACCCCTCAGGTGAACACCATAAAAAAAAAGGTGTAAAAAAAAGCCATATTTTGTCACCTTACATCACAAAAAGTGTAATAGCAAGCGATCAAAAAGTCATACGCACCCCAAAATAGTGCCAATCAAACCGTCATCCCATCCCGCAAAAATCATACCCTACCCAAGATATGGCTCTCAGACTATGGAGACACTAAAACATTATGTTTTTTTGTTTCAAAAATGAAATCATTGTGTAAAACTTACATAAATAAAAAAATTGTATACATATTAGGTATCGCCGCGTCCGTGACAACCTGCTCTATAAAAATATCACATAATCTAACCTGTCAGATGAATGTTTAAAATAACAAAAAATAAAAACGGTGCCTTGTTACCTTGCCTCATAAAAAGTGTAATATAGAGCAACCAAAAATCAAATTTACCCTAAACTAGTACCAACAATACTGCCACCCTATACCGTAGTTTCTAAAATGGGGTCACTTTTATGGAGTTTCTACTCTAGGGGTGCACCTGGGGGGCTTCAAATGGGACATTGTGTAAAAAAAAAACAGTCCAGCAAAATCTGCCTTCCAAAACCGTATGGCATTCCTTTCCTTCTGCACCCTGCCGTGTGCCGTACTGCGGTTTACGACCACATATGGGGTGTTTCTGTAAACTACAGAATCATAGCCATAAATATTGAGTTTTGTTTGGCTGTTAACCCTTGCTTTGTAACTGGAAAAAAATTATTAAAATAGAAAATCTGCCCAAAAAGTGAAATTTTGAAATTGTATCTCTATTTTCCATTAAATCTTGTGGAACACCTAAAGGGTTAGCAAAGTTTGTAAAATCAGTTTTGAATACCTTGAGGGGTGTATTTTCTTAGATGGGGTCACTTTTATGGAGTTTCTACTCTAGGGGTGCATCAGGGGGGGCTTCAAATGGGACATGGTGTCAAATGAAACAGTCCAGCAAAATCTGCCTTCCAAAAACCATACGGCGCACCTTTCCCTCTACGCCCTACTGTGTGCCCGTATAGTAGTTTACGGCCACATATGGGGTGTTTCTGCAAACTACAGAATCGGGGCAATAAATATAGCATTTTATTTGGCTGTTAACCCTTGCTTTGTTAGTAGAAAAATGGATTAAAATGGAAAATTTGCCCAAAAATTTAAATTCTCAAATTTCATCTCGATTTGCCAATAACTCTTGTGCAACACCTAAAGGGTTAACAAAGTTTGTAAAATCAGTTTTGAATACCTTGAGGGGTGTAGTTTCTAGAATGGGTTCATTTTTGGGTGGTTTCTATTATGTAAGTCTCATAAAGTGACTTCAGACCTGAACTGGTCCCTAAAAAGTGAGTTTTTGATTTGCTTTTAAACTTCTAAGCCTTGTAACATCCCCCCAAAAATAAAATATCATTCCCAAATTGATCCGAACATGAAGTAGACATATGGGGAATGTAAAGTAATAACTATTTTTGTAGTTATTACTATGTATTATAGAAGTAGAGAAATTGAAACTTGGAAATTTGCTATTTTGTACAAAATTTTGTTAAATGTGTTATTTTAAAAAAAAATAAAGATGATTTTTTTTTTTTTTTACTTCATTTTACCAGTGTCATGAAGTACAATATGTGATGAAAAACTATCTCAGAATGGCCTGGATAAGTCAAAGCGTTTTAAAGTTATCAGCACTTAAAGTGACACTGGTCAGATTTGCAAAAAATGGCCTGGTCCTTAAGGTGAAATATGGCTGTGTCCTTGAGGGGTTAATAGTCTTACTAAAGTTATATGTGTGAAAATAGCTTAGGATGGGGCAGAAGGATACAGTTATCTCTTCTAAGTTATGTCCTTGGATGGAAGTGCCCATGCCTGAAGTCATGTGATGTGTAGTTGGCTAGAAGGGGCCAGAATGTATTTAGCATTCCATATTGATGTCTAGGATTAGACATGCCCATCCTGATATCATGAGGTTTTCTCTAAATAGAAGTAATGTATATAACTTATGTTCCTATTGGGATATCCTAACCTAATAATAGCTTTGTTATAAGTTATTTCCACTCACATGTATTGTTAAAGAGGACCTTTCACCAGAATAAAACATCTAAACTAACTATACAGACATGTAGAGCGGCGCCCAGGGATCCCCCTGCACTTACTGTTATACCTGGGCGCCGCTCCGTTCTCCCGGTATAGCCTCTGGTATCTTCATAGTTAGGCTCCACCCAGGGGAACCGGCCAGCATCTCATTCTCCCATGCTGTAGCGCTGGCCAATCGCAGCGCTCAGCTCATAGCCTGAGAGGCTTTTTTTTTCTCTCAGGCTATGAGCTGAGCACTATGAGAATGATTTACCCAACAAAGAGGGATAAGCACTTTGACTAAGTGAGTTAACAGTGTGCAGTGGGCAAGGGTGAGCTAGTAGGCAGCAAGTAGGCAAATATTGTATTTTGCTATATAAAAATGTATTTGATCAGGGCCCCCCAGACAGAGGTTTACTTGGGGCCCCATAAATGCCAAGGCCGCCCCTGCTAACTATTACTAACTAGGACTGCCCACTGGACTCCTTAGCCCAGAATTATTGGACTTTATGGATCCCACAAAGTCTGCTGTGTGGACAGGAAGTCAGTTTCTCTATTCATTTCTAATTGACTTCTAACCCACACAGCAGACTTGATGAAATACAGTGAGGGACATGATCTATGGCTATATTAAAAGGGATTGTCCACTCCTTTACAAGTAGTGACTTATCCGGATAGGCCTTTATTATCTGATCGGTGACACCCCGCACCCATGTCTATAAGCTGTTTTGCTGTAGCTCCATTGCATTCGTCGTGCAGCTCTGCTCCACTGTACAATGGACGGACCAGTGTGGTTGGCACCAGAGCCACAGCAGAATGATCTTCGGCAGGGTGTCAGAACCCTGCTGACCAAATTTGAAAAGGAATGGACAAACCTATTAAGGAAGGCTATCGATTTTGGAGCTATGTATCAGAAAAACAGACAAGCAGTTTTGGACTTATTGATATTAAAGGGCTTTTATAAGATTTTTTAACTGATGACCCAGCCTCTGGATAGGTCATCAGTATCTGATTTGTGGTGATTCCAACTGTATTATGAATCCTTTAATGAGGCCCAAATGTCCACATTTCCTTTATCTTAAACTATGGTGAACATTTATCAACCCCTGTAAATTAGAAAATTGGCGTTAAAAAAAAAATCTTAAAGTTTGGCGAATTACATAATTGTACAAAATTTTGCAACTTCATAGGGGTTTAGAGCCCCGCTTGCCACTTTTACAAAAAGAGGGAAGGGCAGGGGCGACCATAAAAATTGCATAAATCATACCAGAAATCTACACCAGCTCCACTGCTACCTAAGTGACAAAAATGCCAGTAGGAAAAAAAAAACGCTTGAGTGTTCTGCATTTCCTATTTACCATAGATCTTCTGCTACCATATAGAGCTAGCTTTTTTACTACAAGAAATGCAGCAAAATAAATAAATAAATAATGCAAGTGCAAAAAAATGCCAACAATAACCTATGTGTGACAGCAGCACAAAGGGTGTCAGCAGTTTTGTGGAACCTAAGGCCTCTTTCACACAGTGGTGATGGATCTTGTGATGGACCATGTGATGAGCGCAGTGACATCACCAAAGGTCCTTTTCCTCCCAGGTCATCAAAGAAGAAGACAAGCCATGCAGCGCGAACAAGTGGATGAGGTGAGGTTTTATTTTTTTTTTTTAACCCCTCCATCCCTATTTTACTAAGCATTCTGTATTAAGAATCCTATTATTTTCCTTTATAACCATGTTATAAGGGAAAATAATAACATCTACACAACACCTAACCCAAACTTCTGTGAAGAAGTCGGGGTTCGGGTCTGGGTACCAAACATGCCGATTTTTCTCACGCGCGTGCAAAACGCATTAAAAGGCTTTGCACTTGCGCAGAAAAATCGTGCATTTTCTCGCAACGCACTCGCATCCTATCTGGCCCTCACACACGATGCCCGTGTGAAAGAGGCCTTAGAATTTTTGAAGCAATTCTTAAACTTTTTTAGAAAATTTCCAAAAACCCACTTTTCTAAGTACCCATTCAGTTATGAAGTCACTTTGTGGGGCTTTTATAGTAGAAACTGTGACAACATCATGCCCATTGATGGTGTGGATTGTTCTTAATTTGCTCCAGGTGCCGCAATGCACGAACACCGTCCGTGGGGCACTTGAATAGGTCTGCGATCCGGCCGCTCCGCAAAAAGATAGCACATGTTCTATGATATTTTATACAGCAGGTTGTTATGGATGCAACAATACACATGTCTATTTGTTTTTTTATTTATTTCAACTTTACACAATAAAAGCACTTTTTATTTTTTTAACTTTTTTTTAACTTTTTTTTTTTTACAGCGTTCACCTGACGGGGTGGGTCATGTGATATTTATATACAGCCAGTCATTACAGATGTGGTGATACCCAATATGTCTTTTTTTCCTTGTTTCCCTGTTTTTGCGGTGCGGATGGACCATGGAACCATTCAAGTTGAGTAGGTCTGGATCCATCTGCGGATGTTGCTCATGCATTGGGGACTGCAAATTGTGGTCCCCATTTCACGGAATGGCCGATCAACGGCCTTGTGCATGAGCACTTATGGGAAAGAGGCTTTTTTGTGCATTTTTTAACTTGAAACTTTTTTTATAATGAAATACTTTTTTTCAATGTTTTATTTTTGTCCCACTATAGGACTACAATGGAAAATGCAGTATTTATCCCATACAGTGAAACAGAAAAACAAAAAAGGACGATTTGCCATTTTTTGGTTGCTTCCTCTCCCACAAAAAAAATTAACAAGTGATCAAAAAGTAGCACATACTCCAAAATGATATAACAAAAATTACAGATCATCCCTCAAAAAATGAGCCCTCACACAGCTTCATAGACAAAAAAAAAAGTTATGAGAGTATTAATATGGCGATGATAAGAAAAAATAATTTTTTTCCTCCGTTTTTTTTTTTTCAGTATTAAAATGCAAAAAAAAAAAGAGATACATATCTGGTATTTGATGTAATCATACTTCCTGGAGAATGAAAGTAACAGGTTAGTTTTATATAGGGAACGCCATAAAAACAAAACCCATAAAAATATGGTGGAATGTTTTTTGTTTTTTTTTAGAATTCCACCTCATCTGAAATTTTTGCAGCTTCCTACTACATTGGATGCAACTGTAAATTGTGCAATTGTAAAGTACAACTTGTCCTGCAAAAAACAGACACTCATATGGCTATGTGAATGGAACAATTTTCAAAAAAAGTTATGGCTCTGGGAAGGCAGGGAGTAAAAAAACTAAAAGACAAAAACTAAAAATAAAAGGAAAATGGCCCAGTCCTGAAGAGGTTAAAAGCCCCACATCTGGACTGTCTAGTGATAGCAATTGCATGTGCTGATGGCCGACTCCCTTTAAAAAAAAATCTTGGAAGTAAATGATAGAAAGTCATTTTCTGAGCTGAAGACAAAGGTGACAAGTTAAGGCCTCTTGCACACGAAAGTTTTTTTTTACATTTACGTTCCGTTTTTTGTGTTCCGTATACGGAATGGATCCGTAAAAAAAAAAAAAAGGAAGGTACTCCATATGTCTTCTGTTTCCGTATTTCCGGCCCCTTTCACACGAGCGAGTTTTCTGCGCGGGTGCAATGCGTGACGTGAACGCATAGCACCCGCACTGAATCCTGACCCATTCATTTCACAGGGTTTGTGTACATGAGCCTCACGCATCAGTTCTGCGTTGCGTAAAAAATGCAGCATGTTCTATATTCTTTCTTTCTATATCTAGTTTTTCACGTAGCCCTGGCCCCATAGAAGTGAATGGGGCTTCAGTGAAAACGCAAGTGCGGATGCAATGCGTTTTTCACTAATGGTTGCTACAAGATGTTGTTTGTAAACCTTCAGGTTTTTATCACGCGCGTGAAAAACGCATCAAAAGGCGCAGAAAACAACTGAACAACTGAACGCAATTGCAGACAGAACTGGTGCGAGTTTCACTAAACGCATCCGGACCTAATCCGTCACGCTCGTGTGTAAGGGGGCCTAAGGCAGAAGGTCTTTGCATTGTTACTGGTTTCCCCAGTGGCTTTTAATGAGCATTTTATAGTTTTCCTCTTAAAGCATTAAAGGATGAAACCATTTACAAGCCTGTGAAGAAGGAAACCAAGCCATGTGTCCTGCATGTAAACGACTCTAAATCCCAGGCATGGGTTGTAGGCCCCATTTATAAACCCAAGTCCTTCATGGTAGTAGTGTCAGCCATGGGGATTACACACATACTCTCTAACAATGGCTTATATGTTTCTAATTGCTGCACTCAGTCCTCCCAGAATGACCGCACACGGCCGCCTGGACTAAATGCTTTTTATGAATGAATCAAGGAAATTGTTTTCAGGGACCAAGTCAGAGCGAGAAGGTAGAAGGTAGCATAAACTTCATGAGAACCAGATGTGCGGCCGACATAGTGCTCCAACGATAAGCATTCTAACAGCAAATGTATGAAGCCAATTATTGAGAACGCCATATATGTATTTGCTACATCTCATTCGTGCATTCAGAATTATTCAGTATCAAAGAGACTCGTTAATCAGAACAATGTGAGGAGAACAGAAAGGTTTTGTTTCAGTTCCAGTCACAGGAAATGATGGAGCAGCCAGTGGAATGTGTATGTTTAGTCAACCAAAGATAAACTGTGCAATTTGATGTCCATAAGAAAAAAGATGTAATGTAATGCTGGTACATGTACACTTTGAAGCGCTGCCCGGGCCACTACTTGCAGAATGTGTCTTGTACCAACAAATTCCACATGCAGACTTAATCCTAGTGTGAATGTGGTGAACGACCATATATTACACAGCTCCGATGATGCTAAATCTACAGTAACCACGGAACAATGAGGCTTGTTTACTGAAAAAGAAAAATGGAGGTGCTTCGTTTAATACTGTTTGGACCCTGGGCAAGAATTTACTTGGGCCCCCTGGATCCCGCCTTCCCACACCCTAGCATGCAATCACACCCTCCACCACAACACACACACACACAAAAATCCACACACCTCGTAGAGTAGTAAACTTTAATAATGTTGAGTGGCCACTAGAGGTGTTCCATGGCAGTAATGTAAATGCTGCCCTTTTTTCTGAAAATGCAGTGTTTACATTAAAAAGCTTGCAGAGACATGCTATAGACACCAGAACTACTACGTTTAGCTGTTGTGCTTCTGGTGACTATACTGTTCCTTAATATAGAAAAGAAAAAAAAAAGAATCAGCACAAAAGTATCAAATAAAATGGCTGTATCATTATTCTAAAAATTAAAAAAGCACAACTTCTGACATAAATATATACATAGTATTTTGCAGATTCCTTTTTTCTTTTTTACAATGTGCAGATAGTACTATACTACTAACCCCTCCATCCACCCCTACATACAGGGTAATACAGCACCACATACCTCTTACATCCAGTGACGTCTTTTTGATGTAGATGTTCTCTTTCCTCATCTTCTCCTTTCAGACCTTCAGACCAGACCACCATTTTTCAGCCATTTCTTGTCCCTGCAGTTTTGACAAACAAAATCTTAGTTTACTACTGTTCCATCATCCTCCTATCTGCTGGACAAATCATCCTACCACCCCTAATACTGTGCCACTGTGCTCCCCAATACTATACTGCAGAAACAGATAAACCCCATGATAATAGTAGTACCGTGCAGATAGTGCCCTTCAATAATTATTGGCACACAGTGCCCTAAAAACACTGCACCCAGCAAATAGTGCCCCTGACACTAATAGTGTAAACATAACGTCCCCCAAAAATAATTGTGGTAATCTGATACTGTGCCAAGGTGCCCCCACAATAATAGTGCTTCCAAAAGTCCCACCAGTAGGAATAATGCTCTGCACACATGGTAGTAATAGTGCTCCTACAGTGCCCCCAACATGTCCCCACTGTGCCCCAGAAGTAATAATGCTCCCATAGTGCCTATACTAATGCTCCCATAGTGCCCATACTAGTGGGCACTACATTTAATCATGTTCCCCATAGACCCCCAGTAGTAATAAAGCCCATCATAATGCCCCCCAGTAGTAATAATTCTTGTAATGTGCCAGTGCAAAAAATACCCCCTTTTAATGCCCCCAGTTGAGATAATGTCCCTATAGTGCCCCCATAATGTGCCAGTTTAAAATACCCCTATATAGTGCCCCCAGTAAATGCCCCCATAGTGCTCCTCTCCCCCTTCTTCCTAGTGCCCGCCATAATGTACCAGTATAAAATGCACCATATATAGTGCCCCAGTAAATGCCCTCAGTGTCCCCCATAATTTGCAAGTATAAAATACCCCTTCTTAGTGCCCCCATAGATGAGCCCATAGTAATTCTCTCTCCCCTTCCAGTAAGAAGTACCCCCACAGTGCCCCCAATAATGTGCCAGTAAGATGTGCCCCCATAGATGCCCCCCAATAATGTGCCAGTAACAAGTGCCCCCATAGATGCCCCCCAATAATGTGCCAGTAACAAGTACCCCCATAGATGCCCCCAATCATGTGCCAATAACAAGTACACCCATAGATGCCCCCAATCATGTTCCAGTAACAAGTACCCCCATAGATGCCCCCAATCATGTGCCAGTAACAAGTACCCCCATAGATGCCCCAATAATGTGCCAGTAACAAGTTCCTCCATAGATGCCCCCGAATCATGTGCCAGTACCAAGTGCCCCCATAGATTCCCCCCAATCATGTGCCAGTAACAAGTTCCCCCATAGATGCCCCCCAATCATGTGCCAGTAACAGGAGCCCCCATAGATGCCCCCAATCATGTGCCAGTAACAAGTGCCCCCATAGATGCCCCCAAATCATGTGCCATAACAAGTACCCCATTAGATTCCCCCCAATCATGTGCCAGTAACAAGTACCCTCATAGATGCCCCCCCCAATCATGTGCCAGTAAGTAGTACCATATAAAAAAATAAACACTTATACTTACCTCTATCAGGCTGGCAGCAATGCGATGCAGGCCTCTTCCGGCCTGTGTCCCGTGCTGTTCGGCTCGGGCGACGCAATGAAGTCATCACGCCGCCTGCACCAGCCTGTAATAGGAACGGGGAAGTGAGAGGCCTCTCCCTTCCCTGCCCCGCCGCAGCACATCTATCTGTATCGCTGTCCTGAGGATGGCGATACAGATGACTATGGAGATGAGCACTTCCACAATGGAAGCGCTCATCTCCCTGTGCCCTGCTGCCGCCCCCCACCCGGGGCAATGGTCCTCCCAAGCTATGCCACTGGCCAGCGGGGCTCAAGAGGCAGCTGCCTTGGGCCACCCAGGAGCAACTGGGCCCGGGGCAGCTGTCCCTTTTGCCCTGCCTTAAAGACGGCCCTGGCTTCGTCTAGGACCTAATGACGTTATTGTGTTCATGATTAATACTCAAGACTCACAAACTTTGTTTTGTATAAACTGACTGATATACGTAGAACTGTATATCCCATGTACAGGGAGTTTAATGTATTGGAAATACATACTTTAACCCAGGGGTCTCGAACTCGGTCAGATATATAGGCCGCACATAGGGAAAGATTTCGAATTGACGGACCACGTTAATTTCAAATACAATACAATACAAAATTATTGTTAGTAGACTATAGCCCCTATACATCTTACATCCAGTGACATTTCCTCTGATGTAGCTGTTCTCTTTCCTCATCTTCTCCATTCGGACCAGACCACCTTGACAACTTCTTTCAGCCACATTTTGACACTGCAGAGTTTGGCACAGAGACATCTTAGATTCCTCACTTCTCCATCATCCTCCCACTCCTGGTGCCCAACATTGCATTGTCATTCTGCTGCCCCATCAATACTGTGCCTGCTGTGTTCCCAACAAACAAGCAAAAATAACAGTGCCATATGTAATAGTGCTCCCAGACTGCCCTCAATAGTAATAGTGTCCCCCCAATAGCGATACCGCTCTCCAAGAGGGCCCTCATTTGTAGCAATGCCCTTAATATTATTCCTAATAATTATAATGTTCCCACAGTACCCCCAGTAATAATGCCACCAGTGTCCCTGGCAGTAACATGGTCGATCTATAAGGCACCCCCTCACAGCCCCCTATAGTATCCTCAGTAGTTATAATGCCCCTTATAGTGGCCCCAGTATTTATTATGCCCTCTGTAGTAGCTCCAGTAGTTATAATGCCCCTATATATAAGGCCTCTATTAATGCCCCATGAGCCATAGTGCCTCATGAATTATAATGCCCCTCTAGTGCTCAAGCCTGTATTTATGGGGTGTGTATATATATATATATATATACACACACACACACACAAAAGAAAATACACTCACATGACTCTTGTTCTTTCCTGTCGACTGCAATGAAGGCCATAAAACCTCTTCCAGCCTGTGGCCCGAGTAGCCACGTCCTGGCGCAGGCATTTGTGATCACGTCATCGCGCTGCCTGAGACCCGACTCAGGGGGTCGCTGTGATGTCATTGCGACCTCCTGCCTCATAGGCTTCAGGCCTTTTTTCACTTTCTTTTTTTTCACTTTCTTTTTTGTCCCACTCTGGGACCAGTGGCGTAGGGATCGCCATAGCAACCATAGCAGTGACTATGGGGCCCTACACCACTGGGGGCCCGTCCGGCCGCCTTCTGTTGATTTTTTATTTATTTTTTTATTTACACACACACACTACAGACAGGCAGCCAGGCCCGAGCCGCGGACCGCCCGCCCACTACACTAGGGCTTGGCTGGGGAGAAGAAGTCAGGTCAGGACTGGAGCAGGGCGCACGCAGGGCCGGGCCGACACAGAGGCTGGGGAGGCTCCAGTCAGGCCACTGAGTAGCTCAGAAGATCCGATCATATTCTAACCCCCAGCCGTTCCCATGGTGACGGGGATGCTTGCCTGGGGGTTAGAATATACAGGGCCACGCTGCTCACAGGAGCACATTTATAAACTAATAAGTAACTTTAACTTGAATGATCATTAACATTGCTGATCTCTTTACTTGGATTGGATTTGGATACCTTACTCTGTCTTAGCTCCGGTAACGGTAACAGCAGGCAGTGCGGACGGGCGGCGCTCATTTACTGACGTCACGCGCCTGCACCGCCCACTAGGCGGCGCAGGCGCGTGACGTCAGTGAGTGAGCGCCACCCACCCGCACTGCCTGCTGTTACCGTTACCGGAGCTAAGACAGAGTAAGGTATCCAAATCCAATCCAAGTAAAGAGATCAGCAATGTCAATGATTAAAGTTAAAGTTACTGATTACAGTTTATAAATGTTCTCCTGTGAGCGTCGGGGAGGGGGGTCTGTGGATGTTACTGTTTAGGGGAGGGGGATCTGTGGATGGCACTATTTAGGGGAGGGGGATCTGTGGATGGCACTATTTAGGGGAGGGGGATCTGTGGATGGCACTATTTAGGGGAGGGGGATCTGTGGATGGCACTATTTAGGGGAGGGGGATCTGTGGATGGCACTATTTAGGGGAGGGGGATCTGTGGATGGCACTATTTAGGGGAGGGGGATCTGTGGATGGCACTGTTTAGGGGAGGGGGATCTGTGGATGGCACTGTTTAGGGGAGGGGGATCTGTGGATGGCACTGTTTAGGGGAGGGGGATCTGTGAATGGCACTGTTTAGGGGAGGGGGATCTGTGGATGGCACTGTTTAGGGGAGGGGGATCTGTGGATGGCACTGTTTAGGGGAGGGGGATCTGTGGATGGCATTGTTTAGGGGAGAGGGATCTGTGGATGGCACTGGGGGGGGCCCATAAAATTATTTTTGCTATGGGGCCCATGCATTTCTAGCTACACCCCTGTCTGGGACTTCAACTTTTGGGGGTCTGATCCTCTTTACAATACATTACAATACTTCTGTATTTTAATGCATTGGCTGTAAGTGTTAGACACTGTATAATACACTTACAGCTTCCTGCCTGTGAAATCCAGGGTGCTGGATCTCACAGGCTGTCACAGAAGGCAGCCACGATGCCTAAGGAAGGCATCGGGCTGCCTTCCCTGCCATTGGGTCCCCATCACAGCAGCACGGGGACCCGATGGCCACCCGCACCAGGCAGGATCCTGCACGTGCCACTGTCAGCGCTGACTGCGGCCGTGCAAGGGTTAATGCGCCAGCATCGGTCTGTTCAGACTAACCAATCGGATAGCGGCAGCGTAAAAGTGCCGGTTTCAGGCTCTGATCTGCACTCTGCAGATCAGAGCCTGAAATCAGGTACTATATGCTCCATCCCACTAATCTGTGCCCCCAATATGGAAGCCCCCTGCCCGGATCTGTGCCTCCTTCTATGCGCCCTGCCTCCATCTTTGCCGGCCGTGCATTATGTATGTGACGGCAACTGTGCCTGCCTGCCCCCATCCATGTCCCCTGCCCACATTCCTGTCCCCTTCCCTCATCAGTGTCCCCTGCCTCATCTTTCCCCCCTTGTGCGGTGCCCCTGCTGTGGGTGATGGCGGCGGCGCTGTTCCTGAGCTGCCGCCATCAGCAGCGAGTGTCAGCTATATGCTGACACTCTGCTGTAACCCCTAAGATGCCACTGCAGTGGCATCCAAGGGGGTTAATAGAGGGAGGTGGCTCCCTCTCTCAACAATCGGGCTGCCGCGCTGCGATTGCAGTGGACGATGGTTGCCATGCCATGGCCTTGCAAAGGCGTCCATTGTTGCCATCTATCAGTGTAAAACTGATAGTATTATACTTTGCAATGCAACAGCATTGCAAAGTATAGTACAGCCATCAGCACCATTGGATCGTTCAAGATCCAAGTGGGACTTGATAAAAAAAAGTGTGAAAATAAAAAAAGTTAAAAAAATTAATTAATAAAAATGTAAATAAAAAATAAAATAAATTGCCTTTTCCTATCCGCTAATTTGAAAGAGATAAAAAAAAATTAAAACAATTAATAAACTACACATATTAAGCATCACCACGACCATAACGAATGGCTCTATAAATATATCACATGATCTACCCTGTCTGATAAACACCATTAATTTTTTTTATAAAAACTGTCAAAAAAAGCAATTTTTGTCACCTTACATCACAAAAAGTGCAGCACCAAGCGATCAAAAAGGCGTATGTCCCACAAAATGGCACCAATAAAACCATCACCTCATTTCACAAAAAATGTGCCCCTACATAAGAAAATTGCTAAAAAAAAATAAAAAAAACTATAGCTCTTTCAGAACATGGAGACACTAAAACATCATTTTTTTTGTTTCAAATATGCTATTAGTGTGTTAAAGTAAAATACATTTTAAAAAGTATACATATTAGGTATCACCACGTCCGTAACAACCAGCTCTATAAAAATTTCACAATACCTAACCCCTCAGGTGAACACCATAAAAAAAACTGTGCTAAAAAAATGCAATTTGTTGGCACTTTACATCACAAAAATTGGAACACCAAGTGATCAAAAAGGCGTATGCCCCCCCAAAATAGTACCAATCAAACCATCACCTCATCCCACAATTAATAAGCCCTTACATAAGACAAGCAGTCAAAAAATAAAAAAGCTATGACTCTCAGACAATGGAGATACTAAAACATTTTTTGTTTAAAAAATGCTATTATTGTGTAAAACTTTAATAAATAATAAAAAGTATACATATTAGGTATTGCCACATCCGTAATAATCTGCTCTATAAAAATGTCACATGACCTAAATCCTTAGGTGAACGCTGTAAAAAGAAATAAATAAAAACTGTTCTAAAACAACCAATTTTTGGGTTACGTTTCCTCATAAAGTGTAATAATGAATGTTCAAAAAATCATATGTACCCAAAAATGGTACTAATAAAAAACTCTTTCTGAAAAAAATGAGCCCATGCACAAGACGATCGGCAGAAAAATAGAAAAAAAGGCGTTCATAAAATGGAGAAACAAAAACATAATTTCTTTTTCAAAAATGCTTTATTACTTAAAACTGAAACATACAAACAAAGAAAGTAAACATATCTGATATCATTGTGTCTGTAACAACCTGCTCTATAAAAATAGCACATGATCTACCTTGCCTCACAAAAAACTTAATATAGAGCAATAAAAAATCATATGTACCCCAAAATAGTACCAATAAAACTGGCACCTTATCCCCTAGTTTCCAAAATGGGGTCACTTTTTCTGAGTTTCTACTGTAAGGGTGCATCAGGGGGGCTTCAAATAGGACTTGGCATCTAAAAACTAGTCCAGCGAAATCTGCCTTCCAAAAACCATATGGCACTCTTTTGAGCCCTGCCGTGTGCCCTTATATCAGTTTACGACCACATGTGGGGAGTTTATGTAAACCGCAGAATCAGGGTAAAAAATATAGAGTTTTGTTTAGCTTGTTAACCCTCGATCTGTTGAAGAGAAAAATGGATTAAAATGGAAAATCTGCCCAAAAAGTTAAATTTAGAAATTTCATCTCCATTTTCCTTTACCCTGGGTTCACACCTGAGCGTTTCTCAAACGCGCATTTTACGCGCGTTTTTGTCGCGCGTTTTTTGTAATAGTAAACGCGCGTTTAACACGCGTTTGTGTGATTGACTGCAGTGTCCTATGGCCACAAACGCGCGTCAAAACGCCCCAAAGAAGCTCAAGTACTTGATTATGCGTCGGGCGTTATACAGCGCGATCGTACGCGCTGTAAAACGCCCAGGTGAGAACCATTCCCATAGGGAAGCATTGGTTTTCATGTGTTGAGCGTTTTACAGCGCGTTTGAACGCGCTGTAAAACGCTCAGGTGTGAACCCAGCCTTAGATCTTGTGAAACACCTAAAGGGTTAACAAAATTTGTAAAATCAGTTTTAAATAACTTGAGGGGTGTAGTTTCTACCATGGGGTCATTTATGGGGGGTTTCCACTATGAAAGTCCCTCAAAGTGACTTCAGTCCTGAACTGGTCCTTTAAAAAGTGGGTTTTTATGAGGTGTATCACTTTCTGTTTTGAAAGCAGAGAAATAGAAATTAAAAAAATGTGGGATTTTTCCATAAATAAAGGTGAATAATATTTACTCAAATTTATGACTATCATGAAGTACAATGTGTTACAAATGGTTTGGATAAGTAAAAGCGTTCCAAAGTTATTACCATATAAAGTGACACATGCCAGATTTGCAAAATTAGATGTGGTCATGGGACATCAAGGGTTAATTAACATTCCCCATATGTCTACTTTATGTTGCATCATTTTGTAAATTTCATTTTATTTTTTAGGACGTTCGAAGGCTTTGAATTTTAGAAGCGATTTTGACATTTTTTTAAGAAAATTTCCAAACCCAATTTTTTAATTTCTAAATCAGTTATGAAGTCATTTTGTGGTGCTTATATTGCAGAAATCACCCATAAATTACTCCATTTTAGAACCTACTCCCCTTAAATTATTCAAAACTGATTTTATAAACTTTGTTAACCCTTAAGGTGCTCCATGAGAATTAAAGGAAAATGGAGGTGACATTTCAAAATGTCACTTTTTTTAAAGATTTTCAAATTTTATAGATTTTTCCTGTAACACAGAAAGGGTTAACAGTCAAGCAAAATTTAATATTTATTACTCTGACTTTGCAGTTTACAGAAACACCTCATATGTGGTCGTAAACTGGTGTATGGGCACATGGCAGTCGCAGAAAGCAAGGAGCGCCATATGGATTTTGGAGGGCAGATTTCACAGGGATAATTTTAAGTAGCCATGTCGCATTTGAAGACCCCTGATTCACCCCTACAGTACAAACTTCCAAAAGTGTCCCCATTTTGGAAATTACCGGGTAAGGTAACAGTTAGTGATGATCAAGCATGCTCGGCCGAACACTAGTTCAGCTCGAGCATTGCGATGCTCGGCACATAGCGGTGTTAGGACGAATACCGCGTATGCTTGAGCAACATGCTCGAGTCTCCCGCCTGCACGTTTGATGGCTGCTATGCAGCCAATAAACATGCAGGTAAGTACTGCCACTCAATGTAATGCTGTAGCCATGTTGGTTACTGGCATTACAGTGATTGGCTGGCTGGAACACGTCATCGAATGCTATAAAGCACCTGATGACACGTGGTTCGGCCAGTCTTAGTCAGGGAGAGCTGTGCTGTAGAAGGAACAGTGTAGGGAATTTTTATTTATTTTTTTGGTTAGGCAGGGTTGGTGTTAGAGACCCAAAAGTTCTTTTAAGGACTATTGTTGTGTCTGGCAGCAATATATATTTTTAGCGCAACCTGTGCTAAATTGCGTGCAATTGTTAGAGACCCAAAAGTCCTTTTAAGGACTATTGTTGTATCTGGCAGCAATATATATTTTTAGCGCAACCTGCGCTAATTAGCTTGCAATTGTTTGGCCGCAGCAGACAGCAACATTATCTGCACTAAAACTCCTGTCTAACGTGTGCGCAGCCTAAAAATATCCGTGACATCCAGCGTACTTTTTCCGTAGACGGTGTCTGCTGCGGACAGTTACATTCCCTGCGCTACATATCCTGTATAACGTTTGCGCATCCTAAAAATATCTGTGACATCCAGTGTACTTTGTACGTAAACGCTGCGGACAGTGACATTATCTGCGCTACATTTCCTGTATAACATTTGCGCATCCTAAATATCAGTGACATTTAGTTTCATTTTTTCGCTGCTGGTGGCAGCAACATTACCTGCGCTACATCTCCTCTACAACGTTTGCGCATCATAAATATCAGTGATATTCACTGTCATTTTTTTAAGCCGCTGGTGACAGCGACATTACCTGCGCTACATCTCCTGTATAACGTTTGCACATCCTGTTTGCACACGACAGTAGTTTTTCACGGTCCGCAAAAACGGGGTCCGTAGGTCCGCGATCCGTGACCGTTTTTTCGTCCTTGGGTCTTCCTTGATTTTTGGAGGATCCACGGACATGAAAAAAAAGTCGTTTTGGTGTCCGCCTGGCCGTGTGGAGCCAAACGGATCCGTCCTGAATTACAATGCAAGTCAATGGGGACGGATCCGTTTGACGTTGAGACAATATGGTGCAATTTCAAACTGATCCGTCCCCATTGACTTTCAATGTAAAGTCAGGAGTCCCTTTTATACCATCGGATCGGAGTTTTCTCCAATCCGATGGTATATTTTAACTTGAAGCGTCCCCATCACCATGGGAACGCCTCTATGTTAGAATATACTGTCGGATATGAGCTAGATCGTGAAACTCAGATCCGACAGTATATTCTAACACAGAGGCGTTCCCATGGTGATGGGGACGCTTCAGGTTAGAATATACTGAAAAACTGTGTACATGACTGCCCCCTGATGCCTGGCAGCACCTGCCAGGCAGCAGGGGGCAGACCCCCCCCCCCTGTTTTTAACTCATTGGTGGCCAGTGCGGCCGCCCCCCCCCCTCCCTCCCCTGTAGTTAACTCATTGGTGGCCAGTGGGCCCCCTCTCCCTCCCCTGTAGTTAACTTGTTGGTAGCCAGCCCCCCCTCCCTCCCCTGTAGTTAACTCATTGGTGGCCAGTGAGCCCCCTCCCTCCCCTGTAGTTAAGCAGTAGCGTCCCGGTTGCCATGGTTACCGATCGGAGCCCCAGCGATTAAACTGGGACTCCGATCGGTACTCTCCACTGCCACCAATGATAGGGGGGGAGATTTTAATTAGGAGGGGGAGGGAGGGGAGAGGGCCCACTGGCCACCAACGAGTTAACTACAGGGGAGGGAGGGGGGGCCCACTGGCCACCAATGAGTTAACTACAGGGGAGGGAGGGGGGGCTGGCTACCTTCGAGTTAATTACAGGGGAGGGAGGGGGGGGGGCCCACTGGCTACCAATGAGTTAACTACAGGGGAGGGAGGGGGGGCCCACTGGCTACCAACGAGTTAACTACAGGGGAGGGAGGGGGGCCCACTGGCCACCAATGAGTTAACTACAGAGGGGGAGGAGGGGCGGCCACACTGGCCACCAATGAGTTAAAAATGGGGGGGGTCAGCAGGGGGCAGTCATGTACACAGTTTTTTAGTATATTCTAACATGAAGCGTCCCCATCACCATGGGAACTCCTCTGTGTTAGAATATACTGTCGGATCTGAGTTTCACGATGTAACTCATATCCGACAGTATATTCTAACATAGAGGCGTTCCCATGGTGATGGGGATGCTTCAAGTTAAAATATACCATCGGATTGGAGAAAACTCCGATCCGATGGTATAAAAGGGACTCCTGACTTTACATTGAAAGTCAATGGGGGATGGATCCGTTTGCAATTGCACCATATTGTGTCAACGTCAAAAGGATCCGTCCCCATTGACTTGCATTGTAATTCAGGACAGATCCGTTTGGCTCCGCACGGCCAGGCGGACACCAAAACAACTTTTTTTCCATGTCCGTGGATCCTCCAAAAATCAAGGAAGACCCACGGACGAAAAAACGGTCACGGATCACGGACATACGGACCTCGTTTTTGCAGACCGTGAAAAAATACTGTCGTGTGCATGAGGCCTTACTCGAAGGATCTACTTGGTCTGTTCCGCGCATGAGGGACTGTGAATATACGGTGAGCTGGATATTTATTTTATGGATATACACTGAGAACTGATTCAGACTTGATTTTTCTAACCAATTTAAATCTGATCCAAAAACTAATTTATATAAATTTGCTAATCTTTAACAGTGTTACAAGATATAGGGGGAGATTTATCAAGCTGGTATAAAGTAGAACTGGCTTAGATGCCCATAGCAACCAATAAGTCCACCTTTCATTTTTCACAGTTCCTTTGGAAAACAAACGGTGGTATCTGATTGGTTGCTATGGGCAACTAAGCCCGTTCTACTTTACGTCATTTTGATAAATCTCTCGCATAATGCTCAAACTTAATACACAAATACAAACTTTTTAACCTGTAAAAGTCACAGGATAATACACTTCTCAACATTGAAATTGCAAAACCAAGAAGGACAAGCCATAAAGTTATACAAATCAAGGAAGTAACATATGTCGCTTAGATCTGCAGATGTTAAAATTTTCAAGCACCTAGCTCCAATCTGAGGTTGTGGGAGTGGCATAAAAGACAGATTGAAAGAAAAGTTTTTTAGCCTCATGAAACCTCAAAAATTGGATCAGGTCATGTGTGATGCCTCCTGTTCCTCATCAGGCCAGTTATTGGCACTTATCACAAACAGAATACTTGAACTGAGAGATCTTGGTTTATCACAAGGGGAGATCACTACTTGCCTTGTCCGAGATGTCAGCGCTGTTCAACATTGCGTGTTTCACTGGTTGGGAGAACAACAATCAACTGGAATAATAGCAAGATGTGCACAAGGGCGAACCGCTACACAGACTGCTCGTCTGATTAGAAGATTGGCATGTAGTGATCCATTCTGTACTGCAAGTGAAATTGGAGCTCATATCCCAACAGTGGCGCAACTATAAATGACCGGGCCCCAAAGCAAATTTTTTAATGGGCCCTCCTCCACCAGATACTTCTTCTCAACTCCTGACCCCTGTGCATGCCCCACTCCTGTGGCTAGTCAAGTTCGCGCTCTTAGAGGAGATCCAGCAGCCGGTCCGTCCGTTTCCTACAGTGTCATTGTATAAAATGTTATTGTATAATACTGTTGAGGGAGCCTTGACAATAAAATATTTTATTCCTCTTCATGGTGGGCCCCTTCTGAGTTCGGGCCCCAAAGCAGCCGCTTTCCCCGCTTCCCCTATCTCCTGCATCCCAAGCACACAGCAACAAACAGTGTCTACACAAACCATCAGAGGGAATTTGCAGGACATTGGTCTACAAGCCAGATGTCCAGGTACATGTATTCTATTTACCTCATGCCACCACTATCATGGTGAACAGCAAGACAACAATGGAGGCTGGAATGGAGGTTTATCCTGTTCAGCTATGAGTCACGGTTTTTGTCTTGGATGCAATTATAGCCGGTGATCGGTGTAGAGACCAGGTGGGCAAAGTCATAAAGAGGCCTTCAGAAGGAAACATCACACCGATCCTATTCCCAGGATTATTATGAGGAGTGGATTAATATACAGTAACTGGACCCTCTAGTCCTCATTTCAGCTCAGCATTACATTGATGTAGTCATGGAACCAGTGGTACGGCTATTTTTATAGTGTCCCAGGAGCTGCGTATTTGTCAACAGGACAACAATAGGCCGCATGTTGCTTGTGCTACTGTGTCTGCCGGTGTGGCCAAAACAAGCTAACATGGTCTGCAGCATCTGAGAACTTATCTCCCACCAAGCATACCTGGGATGTCATTGCAAAGGGAGCTGCAAACAGCTGATCTTGATGATTTGCATGCCCATGTGCAGTCTGTGTGGTAGAACATTCCTCAGACAACCATTAATAACCATATTGAACCCCTTAACCCCCTTAACCCCTTCACGTGTATGGCGCTGGGCAGGTGTTTAAAGATGGCGCCCGCTCCTGCCTGATGCGGGCACCATAGCCGCGGGTGGCCGCCTGCTTCTTTTAGCAGACAGCCGCGGCTAATGTCCGCAACCGGCAGTAATGCCGATCGCGGACATTTAACCCCTTAGATGCCGTGGTCAGGATTGAGCCAGCTGAAACCGAAAGTGCACACTTTCAGTGGTGCTCCGGCTCCCCCGTGTGGCGATAGGAAGAGCCGGAGCGTGTATGCAGCAGCCCCTGTCTTTATGAATGACAGGAGGCTGCTGCATAGTATTTCCTATGGAGCCCTTGCCTGTAATAGGGCTTAATAGAAAAGAAGTATAAACATCATTGTTAAAGATGTGTGAATTTTATTCTATATTTTGTATCTCTAGGACTGTAATGATTTAGCTTTTTCTTCTCCAAGTGCCCACCCACCCCCTCTTTGTTTCAAGACTGGAGAAGAGGGGGGGGGGCAAAGAGCTGTGCTGTGAGAAGTGTCTGATTTCTCATACTTGTACAGGTGTCCCAACAAGAGAGGTATATAGAGAGTGAAGGAGTGCATAAGCCAATTATATGGCTCGATGATATGTATATATTATTCACTGCCTATAGAGAAGCACCTCTTTGAAGTGTCACATATGACGTATGCAGTATTATTGTTAGAATAGAAGCCATTACAAAATGGCGATTGTAACCAGATGTTTACATTGGTTCACATTCCAAAGTAGGGCCCAGTGCGCAGAAGCCAGGGTGCTATCTCCTCTCTCTTATCTCTTCTTCCTTTTTGACCAATGAAACAATGTTTAAGCCTCAGTGAGGACTGCCCTCTTCTGAAGATGTATATACGCTTACCCCATGTAATAAAAGTTAGAGATTGCATTGACCATCTATGTGTCAGCGTCTAGTCTCTCAGCCACGCGTGGATATTAACCCCTGGGGGGTACATTGATTTGGAGCACCAGAGCATCTAAAATGCTCTAATTTAGGGCTACTTTGACAAATGGCGACCACGAAGGGACCCCAAGGCGAAGGGAGCATCAACAGCCGACACACAAGAGGCCCCAGGACTTGAAAAACGGCAGAGAGGAGTTGGCCAGCTTTAATAGAACGGTAAGAATACTCTTACCCGCCTTTCTGCCATTTAGTTCGTCACTTCATGTTGGCCTAGTCTGCTGTGAGGTGGTACCCATGTAAGTATAGTAGTCGGCTAATATGCTGAAAGCCTGGGCTCCATAGAACTATAATCTGAATTGATAGATCACTCTGGTGTGTATATGTGTTTATGTGTGTAAGTATGGTCCGAGGAGTGAATTGAGCATGGACAGTAAGACCACAGACAAAGGGAGGGGACAGTAACCTCCTGGTTTGGAAGGGGGCGCTGTAGCGCCGAGGTGTGGGACAAAGTAAACTCCGGCTGACCTGGCCAGGAAGACGGTGGAACCTCATGACCCCTTTGAGATAAGGGAAGACTGCAGAGATATTCTCCACCTGACCTGATGCGTGCGGAGCCCGCCTGACCCCTGGAGCAGGGGAAGACGTGCGGGGAGTCCCAGCTGACTAGTCAGACGTGATAGTCAGATTTGAGCCAACCAGAGGGGAGGGTGAATCCTTTGTCTGTGGAAGAAAGGGTTAAAGGTGCTTCTTTACTCCTCTGTTTTGTGTGTGTCAGTCTGAAATACTGCTGTTTAAATGGGTCAGTCCCAGTATTATGAAGAAGGAGAAAATACAGCCCCTAGCTAGTAGCGAGGGGAGATTATAGGATGTGATATTAATGGACAATTGAAAGTTAAAATGTGAAAAAGAATGTTAGAGAAAGTGTGGCCCCGGACAGAGGTCGCCCGGCTGGCAACAGGGATGAAAATCTGTAAGAATCTGTGAAGTTAGAGCTTACAGACTGTGGGCATCAGAACTCCTGTGATGTTGAGGGGGGTTCTAATGAGTGAGAAAACAGAGCAGTGTCAGGATGTTAATTGAAGGCACTAGCAAGAAAGAAAGTGCCCCAGAGTCTGCAATCAGAAAGGCACTTGTGTTAAATGTTCAGAAATGAACTGGTTAAGTTTTGTTACCCTAATAATATGTGTGTGTTTAAATAGGGAAGATCCTAGAGATTACAGCAGTAAAAGATGGTCAGTTAATGGATAAGTGTTGTATCCAGTGTGAGCTACAGAGACTCACTTCCCCCTACCTTCACACAGAAACATTCCTGAGATAAGAGGAGCGGGCGAAGAAAAAGGGAATATGCGGGTAGGGAATCATGCAGAATAAGTGATGTGTAATATATTATACAAGACGAAAGAATTGTTCAATAATTTTCTTTCTTCTTTCCCAAGCAGTGTAATGTGGGAATCCAGCTTTTAACAAAATGACTATGTATATTGTCTTCTTATAAGAGTTGATTAATCACAGAGTGAAGACCAGAAGACATTGAAAAAAAACAGCACACCAGAGAACATCAGCAATTCTGGGTGTGGTGTGGCTATCTGTTTCCAGGAAAGCTGTGTTTGTCTGTGCTGCAAGTTTTGGGATGAAAACAGTGTGGCTGGGTTTGAATACATAAATGATTCAGTGGAATGTGAATGGGTGTGGCTTTGAGTTGTAGTTGAGGCAAATATGTGTGAAGACTGATGGATGTTTTTAGCAGAGCTGTGAATGCAATTCATATTTTATGTATGAGGGCGTGGTTATGAGCTGTTTGTGAAAATGAGTACATGAAAATGTGAATGCGTATGGAGTACAGTATTTGTTTTTTTAAATAATATGCGCATTGAGGATTTTATTTTATTTTCCTTAGAAGATTTTTGGTTTTTTATTGGTGCCAACCGTGTTGATTGAGCTGTACATTTTTTAAATTGAAGTTAATGAAAAGTTTCTTATGGGCCTTTTGTGTGTTTATGTCTGTATTGTCAGATCTGTTTGTTTAAATTATTAGAAGTTACGTGTTACATGTTAAGTGTTGTGCTAAACATCAGAGCTCTGTTCTAATGGACAGCTGGCACATTACTGACGGACAAAAGGAGGACCACAGCGTCCGACTGAAAGGGGTGGACTTAGATGACTCAGAGCGGAGGGAGGAGGATAGGGGTCGACGTTACAGACAACGACAGCCCTTGTGCCCATCCCCTAGTTATAAGACACTCCCATGGAAGATGAGAAGTCCTGTTTTGTTTTCCAGTCTATTAATTCCGCTATAGGAAAAGTTGGATACTTCTGTAAGCCAAAATGCAGAGTAACATCAAGCAGCATTGGGTGGTTCAGTGGTGCCAACCATAGGTAGTGTTCCTTTGGCATTGCTTCAGCCCTGATGTCAAACGCCTCATTGAAGTGAGGAAAAAGTAAGTCTGCCACCTTATGATGGGCCTGCAGAGTCTGTGGGACCCAGATCCCAGAACAGAGAGTGTTGTGCTGTGTTTGGTACTCCTCGTCCACACCACACGAGAGGATTGTATTCTATGTTGACCATGCCCGGATCACTGTCCGTCCCCACAGACACCCATGTTTTTTTGTCATAAGGAGAACACAAAGACAGGTAAGGGGGAGTTAGATCAAGATTAGGAAACAGGAAATCCAGTATCGGCTCTACCTTTAAAGATTTTTAGCAGATTCAGTCTGGTCCAATGATATCCCTCACTCTGGGTGATAAAGAAGTAGTCCCGTTTTTGATTGATACTGGAGCAGCCAAGACAGTTGTGCACAGCAAACATGGCCTCCCCTGATTTACTCTCCAAGGACACCAGTCTTTGGGTAGAAGTGGATGGGAAAGTAGTACGCTCCCTTTTCAACAGAAACCTTCCATATTAGATTTGCCCCTAACCAAGATGCGCTTGCCCGTTTGCTGGTCAGTGGTAACGCCCCTTGTTGCCTCCTGGGTGCAGATTTGCTTGCAAAAGTACATGCTGGTATCTCATATCTGGAGGACGGCACTGTGAAGCTTACAGGTGACCTCAACGACCAGGAACTTTGTTTGTTGGCCATTAGTGATAAAATTCCCTGGTCCATGTTTGTATCAGTACTCCCAGAAGCTGAGAAAAGCAAAACCACTCACCATTGGATGGTACATGACATACATGCAGTTAATGAAGCCACAGTTGCTAACACCCACATCGTGCCCAATACACACACCTTGTTGGCTCAGGTTCCCATTACGGCCACTCACTCCGCTGTGATTGATTTGTCCTTTAGTCCCTACCGCCTCACAGATGAGGTGGTAGATGCTTTTTATGCCTAGAGCTGGCAATTTTGTGCTCCCCCACATCAGATTATTACATTTAGATTGTATTGTTGATGAAGTGAATGGCCATGACTCAGCTGTCCTCACCCAACTGCATGGCCAACAATAACGCCCCGTAGCATGTTATTCAGTCAGACTTGATCCCGTGGCCAGAGGTGCCCCTGTCTGCATCAGAGCTGTAGTAGTTGTACTAGCTATGCTTGATGAAAGCTCTGAGATAGTTCTGAACCACAAAGTGATGGTGATATTACATCTATCCTCATGAACGTACAATCCAAATGATTGTTTTGTTGCCCGTTATTTGAGAATGCAGTGTTCCATTTTGTTGCCTGACAATGTTGCTCTCCAAAGGTGTAATACTTTGGACCCAGCCACCCTGTTGCCTCTGGACCAAGGGGGGAGGGAAGAGTTAGGGCACCGCACTTTAAACTTTTCTTCCAGATTCAAAGGAAGAGGCTCCTGACTGTTTGCAGATGATGTCACAAGAGGTAGTGGGATTTGGTAAATCAGCCATTAGGTAATCTAGATCATGTGCTCTTTGTGGATGGATCGAGGTATGGCCAGGATGGCAGGTACTACACAGGTTGGGCAGTGGTGATTAAACGTGAACTACCACACATGTCTGCTCAAGAAGTGGAGCTAAAAGACTCTGAAGATGGCTTGCAGATATGCAGATGGAAAATTTACACTGATTCCAGGTGTGCTTTTGGGATAACCCATGACTATGGGCCCATATGGAAAGCCAGAGACTCCTTGATCGCTTCAGGTAAACCCATCTAAAATGGGGAAGCAGTGAGGTCTCTGATGGAAGCCCTCTTGTCACTAACATGAGAGGTGATGATAGCAACGAAAGGCCACTGTAAACAGATGCAGAGGAGGCAAAGGGGAAAGCCACGGCAGATCAGGCAGCAAAATCGGCTGCCAAATTACCTAAGCAGACCCCTGTCTTAAGTGGCCACAGTTCAGGTCCCTGAAATAACTCCTCCTGTCTCCCGAAAGTTCTTAAGACCTTACAAAACCAGATGGGGAAGGAGGAAAGGTACTGGTGGATGGAAAAGAGGGGACTACAAATAAGAAGGGAAACTTTACCTTCCCAGGTCCCTCTACTCCACGATGGCACAGGCAACCCATGGAGTGATGCACCAGACAAAAACTGCTATGTGTGATTTAGTACGTAGCATATGGTACGCCCCAGGGTTCAGCACTGTAACAGTCAGACATACTCAAGGATAAATGATTTGTGCCCAGAACAACGTGGGCAAGGTGGTTAAGGTACCCAAGAAACACGTCTTGCTTTTTGTATCTGTTTCAACGTTTGCAGACTACCTTCAACTACCCAAGGTGGGCATGTATGAGTATGTATTGATATGTGATGACTTGTTTTCAGGATGGCCAAAACCGTACCCAAAGAAGTAAAGAAGATTATGGCCGAAGTTGTGTGCAAGGTATGGGGTACCTTAGATCATTGAAAGTGACACAGGTGTTCACTTCACAGGTGAAGTGAGGCAGGAGATAATGAAGGTTTTGGGTGTAGGACAGGCCTTACATGCTTCGTACTATCCACAAAGCAGCAGTAGAGTAGGAAAAAAGGAACTGAACGGGACACTAAGTTAAAGATGCAAAGCCTTAATAGAGTGCCTGCTAGTAGCCCTCTTTTAGTAAGGTATACGCCTAACTGTGAGACAGGCCTTTGTCCCTATAAGGTCCTTTTTGGGTCAGGCCCTAGGATAGGATTTTATTTCCCACAGCAGCTCCAGATGCAACATGGCTGTCTGACAGATTATGTGATCAGTTTTGTACAAGCATTTGACTAAAGTACATTTTCGAGTTTTTGCTTCACTTCCAGGTTTTGATAAAGTACCAGGAACCCACCCACTTGTGTCTGGAGATTGGGTGGTAATAAAAGACACGTTAGGAAAGTCCTAAAACCCTGGTTTGATGGTCCATTCTGAGTGTTGTTGACCACATGCACAGTGAAGCTCAAAGAAAAGGATAATTGGATTGATTTCAAGGAAGTGTTGTGTGACTGTTGATCATGACTCAAAAGAATATGGAAAAATTGTATGAAAACTTCGATCCAGAAAATCAGGAGCACTGATGACCTCCAGTCCCCCCATATAATGTCAACGCCAGTTAGGGAAAGATCATCTGACTTCCCTGTGCTCAAATCCAGTGTCACGGGAGGCTGTTCGCTAGGTATGGCTTGTGGTGGAAGTTGGTGAAGAGGAGGCGGAGCATTGGGACAGATGTTTAGGTTTAGGGAGAGAATGAAATTCAAGGGGGGACTGTTAAAGATGTGTGAATTTTATTCTATATTTTGTATCTCTAGGACTGTAATGATTTAGCTTTTTCTTCTCCAAGTGCCTCCCACCCCCTCTTTGTTTACAAGACTGGAGAAGAGAGGGGGGGGGGCAAAGAGCTGTGCTGTGAGAAGTGTCTGATTTCTCATCCTTGTACAGGTGTCCCAACAAGGGAGGTATATAGAGAGTGAAGGAGTGCATAAGCCAATTATATGGCTCGATGATATGTATATATTGTTCACTGCCTATAGAGAAGCACCTCTTTGAAGTGTCACATATGACATATGCAGTATTATTGTTAGAATAGAAGCCCTTACAAAATGGCGATTGTAACCAGATGTTTACATTAGTTCATATTCCAAAGTAGGGTCCAATGCGCAGAAGCCAGGGTGTTATCTCCTCTCTTTTATCTCTTCTTCCTTTTTGACCAATGAAACAATGTTTAAGCCTCAGTGAGGACTGCCCTCCTAGTTAGAGATTGCATTGACCATCTATGTGTCAGCGTCTAGTCTCTCAGCCATGCGTGGATATTAACCCCTGGGGGAGGGTACATTGATTTGGAGCACCAGAGTGCATCTAAAATGCTCTAATTTAGGGCTACTTTGACATCATAGATTCCAATGCAAGCGCATTGGAGTCTATGATAATAGCAATCAGATGATTGCATGTTATAGTTCCCTATGGGAACTATAAAAAGGGTAAAAAAAAAAAGTAAAAAAAAATAAATATATAAAAAACATTAAAATTCAAATCACCCCCCTTTTCCCAAAATAAAAATAAAAGAACTAAAAAATTAAAATAATACACATAATGGATGTTGCAATGTGCAAAAACGCCAATAGTATAAAAATATTAAAATATATTCCCCATACAGCAAAACGATAAAAATGTCCAAATGGCCGATTCATTGTTTTTTGTTTCTTAATTTTCTACAAATTTTTTTTATAAAAAGTGATCAAAAAGCCATACACACCCCAGAATGATATAACTGCAAAGTTCAGATCGCCCCACAAAAAATGAGTCTCTAAACAGCTCCGTATACATAATTACAAAAAAGTTATAGGGGTCAAAATATGGCAAAAAAAAAAAAAGATTTTATCCCACTTTAAATTTTTTTTTATCACTATCAAAACGCAAGAAAAGCTATACATATAAGGTATCGCTGGATTTGTACTCACCTGTAGAATAAAAGTAACCAGTCAGTTGTATCTGACATCGAACATTGTAAATAAAAAACCTGTAAAACTGTGGTGAAATTGCTTTTTTTTTTGCAATTTCACCCCATTTGGAATTTTATTCCTGCTTTCCTGCGTTGGAAAGTACAACTTGTCCCACAAAAAACAAGCTCTCATATGGCTATGTCAACAGACAAATAAAAAAGTTATGGCTCTGGGAACGCAGGGAGGGCAAAACGGAAATGCTAATAAAATAAAAACATCCTGGCCTGAAAGGGTTAAATTTGATTCTGAATAAATTGAGGTATTTTGAATATTTTTTTTATCATTTGCATATTATTAACATGTCTATCGATGCTGTGATTTACATATTTTCATGACTTTTCCTTATTGGTGTTGCATTTTTAATGTTGAGGAGTGTAGGTGGATTCTGGACAATAATACTCTGAATATCAATGGGGTGGATAAAACAACAGTGTGCTGTAGAAATGATTATAAGCATATTGCCTGCCTAACAGTTATTGCACAATAAGGGATCGACTTGATGAATAGTGGCGGGGGACTGGTGAGGGAGAGTATAGCTTATTTTAAATTTCTTAACTTTAACTCATTTATTTTTATTTAACTCATTTCTGGCCTTTTTTTAAAAAAAAAATAAAAAAATCCAGACTCCAGTCATAAAGAGGTCATTATTATGGGGGACTTCAACTACCCAGATACAGACTGGGAAACTAAAACCTGTATATCTCATTAAGGAAACAGGTTCTTGGCAATAACCAAAGACAATTACTTTAGCCAGCTAGTTCGGGACCCAACTAGAGGGACAGCCATACTGGACTTAGTATTAACCAATAGACCTGACAGAACAACAGATGTGCAGATTGGGGGACACCTGGGAAATAGTGACCATAAAGTAATAACCTTCCAATTGTCATTCAAAAGGGTGTTTCTTCAGGGAGGAACAAAAATACCAAACCTCACAAAAATCTAAATTTAGCCAACTAAGAGAGGCCCTAGGCCTTACTAACTGGGACAAAGTCCTTGAAAATAATAATACAGCCACAAAATGGGATATTTTTAAAAGCATCCTAAAATCTAATTGTGAGAGGTACATACCTTTATGGGAATGAAAGATTAAGGAACAAGAAGAAACCAATGTGGATAAATAGAAATGTAAAGAAAGCAATAAGTCACAAAAAGAAAGCATTTAAACCACTAAAACAGGAGGTTAGTGAGGAAGCACTAAAAAAGAATAATGAAAAAAATAAAATAAGTAAAAAACTAATAAAAGCAGCCAAACTAGAGACCGAGAGATTAATTGCCAAAGAGAGCAAAACTAACCCTAAAATGTTCTTCAATTATATAAATGTCGGCCCTTTACAGAGTAATAAGGGGGAAGCTGCAGAGAGCGATGAGGAGAAAGCAAAGCTATTTTTTTTCTCCACTGTACTTCACTAAGGAAAATAAACTGTCAGATGAAAACGTTAACTCCCCATTAAAAGTGCCCTGTCTGACCCAGGAAGAAGTACAGCGCCGTCTTAAAAAGATTAAAATAGACAAATCGCCAGGACCTAAAGGCATATACCCCTGTATCCTAAGAGAATTAAGTAATGTCATAGCCAGTGTTCCACAGGATTGGCGCATAGCAAATGTGGTGCCAGTATTCAAATAGGGTCCAAAAACAGAGCCCGGAAAGGAAAATAAGCAAATAACGCCATATCAGCATGGCTTCATGAGGGATCGGTCATATTAATCTAGCTGTCACGGAAGGTGTGCAGGAAACTAGAAAACACAAAATGAATATACGACTGACTGGATCCAAAACTAAGGAACAAAAAGGGAGAGCCCTGCATCAGGCCTGGCTCTCTCCCTGACTGCTCAGCCTATGCGAAAATCCCAATGGTAGATGATCGCATATCCTCGTACCTCGACTGCATAACACCTGAACACCCTATAATAGTGAGGGGACACGACCATCGGCTCCCTACACTAGATACGGAGGGAGTCAGGGTCACCTGGGATCCAGCAAACAGAAAAACACAAATAAATGAACAAAACTTATCTTGTAGAAGACTCAGAAGTAGGAACAGCATGCACACACTCCAGGAAGTTGTATAAACCGCAAAGTGATGCACTATGGGAAAAGGATTTAAAGGGATGCAATCAGTGCAACTACATGACAGCTGAGAGAGGCTAACGAGATGAGAAATTGAAAGCAAAACAAAAGGAGGTTCTAGACGTCTGTCAGAGCTTCTCAGATGTCTGGTGGTGACAGTACCCCTCCTTCTACGAGTGGACTCCGGACACTCAGAGCCCACCTTCTCAGGATGGGACCTATGGAAAGCCCTGATGAGACGAGTGGCCTTAATGTCCGTCACTGGGACCCACATCCTCTCCTCAGGACCATAACCCTTCCAATGAACGAGGTACTGGAGAGAACCGCGGACAACACGAGAATCCACAATCCTAGAGACCTGAAATTCAAGATTACCATCAACCACAATCGGAGGAGGAGGCAAATACGAGGGTACAATGGGTTGGACATAAGGTTTTAATAAGGACTTATGAAAAACATTATGGATCTTCCAAGTCTGAGGAAGATCAAGATGGTAGGCAACAGGATTGATGACGGACAAGATTTTGTAAGGCCCAATAAACTTAGGACCCAACTTCCAGGAGGGAACCTTCAATTTGATATATTTTTAGTAGACAACCACACCAAATCACCAACATTCAGGTCCGGACCAGGCACACGTCCCTTATCCGCCACACGCTTATATCTCTCACTCATGCTCTTTAGATTATCCTCAATCCTTTGCCAAATAGATGACAAAGACGAGGAGAATCTGTCCTCATCAGGTAAACCAGAAGACCCCTCTCCCGAGAATGTCCCAAACTGCGGATGAAACCCATATGCACCAAAAAATTGTGACTTATCAGAGGACTCCTGACGACGGTTATTTAAAGCAAACTCAGCAAGAGACAAAAAAGAACACCAATCCTCCTGATTCTCCGCCACAAAACAGCGCAGATATGTCTCCAGATTCTGATGGACGCGCTCTGTCTGGCCATTCGAATGCGGGTGGAAAGCAGAAGAGAATGACAACTGAACCCCCAAGCGAGAACAGAAAGCCTTCCAGAATCTGGAAACAAACTGTGTGCCCCTATCAGAGACTATGTCTGAAGGAATACCATGCAATTTGACAATGTGATCAATAAATGCCTGCGCCAGCGTCTTAGCATTGGGCAAGCCAGGAAAAGGGATGAAATGCACCATTTTGCTAAAACGGTCCACCACCACCAGAATCACAGTCTTCCCCGAGGAACGAGGCAGGTCCATAATGAAGTCCATGGACAGATGTGTCCAAGGACAGGAAGGAATGGGTAAGGGAAGGAGAGGACCTGATGGCCGTGAATGAGGGACTTTGGCACGAGCGCAGGTCTCGCAGGCTGCCACAAAACCCTCAACCGACTTACGAAGCGCAGGCCACCAGAATCTCCGAGCGATGAGATCCACTGTGGCCCTTGCCCCCGGGTGCCCAGCAAGGACAGTATCGTGGTGTTCCTTAAAAATCTTGTGTCTTAAAGCGAGAGGCACAAACAACCTCCCAGGAGGACAAAGATCAGGAGCTTCTGACTGGGCTACCTGAACCTCTGCCTCTAATTCAGGATAAAGAGCAGAGACCACCACACCTTCAGCCAAAATGGGACCCGGGTCTTCAAAATTCCCACCTCCCGGAAAACAACGTGACAGGGCATCTGCCTTCACATTCTTAACCCCAGGGCGGAACGTGACAACAAAATTAAACCTGGAAAAGAACAAAGACCATCTGGCCTGTCTCGGGTTCAGACGCTTGGCTGACTCCAAGTAGGCCAGATTCTTATGGTCAGTAAACACGATAAAAAGGTGTCTGGCTCCCTCTAGCCAATGGCGCTATTCCTCAAAAGCCAATTTGATGGCCAACAACTCCCTATCTCCCACATCGTAATTTCTCTCTGCGGAGGAGAGTTTCTTTGAGAAAAAGGCACACGGTCGCCATTTGGCAGGAGAGGGACCCTGAGACAAGACCGCACCCACACCCACCTCAGAAGCATCAACCTCAACTATGAAGGGTAGAGAAATATCAGGTTGTACCAAGATGGGAGCAGAAGAAAAACTCTCCTTGATATTAGAAAAGGCCTTACGCGCCTCTACCGACCAATAGGAAAAATCTACCCCCTTTCTAGTCATATCAGTGAGTGGTTTAACAACAGAGGAATAATTCAAAATAAACTTCCTGTAATAATTGGCAAAGCCCAAAAAACGCATCAGCGCCTTCTGATTCTCAGGAAGCTCCCACTCAAGCACAGCGCGGACCTTCTCGGGGTCCATGCGAAAACCAGAAGCGGAGAGAAGAAACCCCAGAAATTGAATTCCTGGAACCGCAAACACACATTTCTCCAGTTTAGCATAAAATTTATTCTCCCGCAGGATGAGCAAGACCTGACGTAAGTGTTCCCTATGAGTCTTGAAATCAGGAGAAAAAATCAAAATGTCATCCAGATACACTAATACAAATTTCCCCATTAAATGATAAAAAATGCTGTTCACAAAATGCTGAAAGACGGCTGGAGCATTCATCAAACCAAAAGGCATAACCAAATTCTCAAAATAGCCCTCAGGGGTATTGAAGGCCGTCTTCCATTCGTCTCCTTCTCTGACCCTGACCAGGTTGTATGCCCCTCTTAGATCCAACTGGGAAAAAACTTTAGCCCCAACAATCTGGTTAAACAGGTCCGGGATCAAAGGAAGCGGATAAGGGTCACGAATTGTGATACTGTTCAGCTCCCTGAAATCCAGACATGGTCTTAAAGAACCATCTTTATTCTTAACAAAGAAAAAACCAGCGGCAACAGGTGACTTCGAGGGTCGTATGTGTCCCTTTCTCAGACTCTCAGAGATATAAGCACGCATAGCGACCCTTTCAGGTTGGGAGAGAATGTATAAACGAGATTTAGGCAGCTTGGCGCCTGGGGTGAGATTAATAGGGCAATCGTACTCCCTGTGCGGGGGCAAGTCCTGAACACCACTCTCAGAGAAGACATCCGAAAATGCAGAGAGAAAAGATGGTACAGTCTTAGTAGAAACCTCAGAAACAGATGTCGTGAGGCAATTCTCTCTGCAAAAGTCACTCCAACCATTTATTTGCCTCGCTTGCCAATCAATGGTGGGGTTATGTTTAGTGAGCCAGGGTAGCCCCAACACTAGTGGAGTAGGCAACCCGCTAAGGACGAAACATGACACATCCTCAACATGAGCATCACTCACAATCAAACGGATATTGTGAACTATGCCCTTTAATGATTTCTGAGAAAGTGGAGCGGAATCAATAGCAAAAACAGTTATATCCTTTCCCAAAGTGCATACCTGAAAACCATGAGTTATAGCAAATTGATTATCAATGGGATTGACAGCTGCTCCACTATCTACAAAAATCTCACAAAAAATGTTCTTGCTCTCTAGCGCCACTCTGGCAGGTAGGACAAAACGGGAACTACAAGCAAACGGAAAACCTTCAATTTCTGCATCAACCCTGCCAATGGTAACAGATGGAAAAAAATTTAAGGATTTTTTCCTTTTTGTTTCTTTATTACTCTCAAAAAACTGCCTGAATCTCCTAGAGGGACAAACATTTGCCAAATGATTTATACCTCCACAACAGAAACAAACCTTCCCATGAGGGCTGAATCTTCTATTGTTAGAGGCAATCAAACCCAGCTGCATGGGCTCCTGCTGCACAGAATGAGACCACCGCACTGTCCTGGGATTGAGTATGACAGGAAGGAGTGATCTCTCCTCTCTCTCTAAGACGCCTGTCAATACGAACGGCCCGAGACATGGCAGAGTCCAAGGAGGTAAATGCATCTTTCAATCCCTCTGAAAGACCATGGCAAAATTGACTTCGGAGTGCAGCATCATTCCAACCAGTATCAGCTGCCCATCTCCGAAATTCTGAACAGTATATCTCTGCAGATTGTTTACCCTGACATAAAAGACGTAGTCTAGACTCCAGAGCAACACGATCCGGATCATCATATATCTGACCCAGGGCTAAAAAGAATTAATCCACTGAACGGAGGGGCCGTGCCCAGGACTGAGCGTTATCCCTGAGCAGCGATATAATGATCCCCACCCTCCGTTCCTCATCACCAGAGGAATGGGGAAGTAGGCGAAAATAGAGTTTGCAAGCCTCTCTAAAACGCACAAAATTCTCACTACCCCCGGAGAACGTATCCGGGAGCGAGATCTTAGGCTCAGAACAAGCTCCATGAACGCAAGCTGAACCGGTCACTTGAAACTGAGAAAGAGTCTTACGGAGATCTGCTACCTCCAATGAAAGACCCTGCATGCGTTCAATCAAAAATGAAACCGGATCCATGCTTGAGACGGTTTTGGCGGTTTATAATGTCACGGAAAGTGTGCAGGAAACTAGAAAACACAAAATGAATATACGACTGACTGGATCCAAAACTAAGGAACAACAAGGGAGAGCCCTGCATCAGACCTGGCTCTTTCCCTGACTGCTCAGCCTATGCGAAAATCCCAATGGTAGATAATCGCATATCCTCGTACCTCGACTGTATAACACCTGAACACCCTATAATAGTGAGGGGACACGACCACCGGCTCCCTACACTAGATACGGAGGGAGTCAGGGTCACCTGGGATCCAGCAAACAGAAAAACACAAATAAATGAACAAAACTTATCTTGTAGAAGCCTCAGAAGTAGGAACAGCATGCACACACTCCAGGAAGTTGCATAAACCGCAAAGTGATGCACTATGGGAAAAGGATTTAAAGGGTTGCAATCAGTGCAACTACATGACAGCTGAGAGAGGCTAACGAGATGAGAAAATGAAAGCAAAACAAAGGAACCTCAAGGAGGAGGTTCTAGACGTCTGTCAGAGCTTCTCAGATGTCTGGTGGTGACACTAATTTAATCAGTTTCTATGAGGAGGTAAGTTCTATACTTGACAGCGGCAAATCAATGGATGCCATATATCTGGACTTCTCCAAAGCATTTGACACTGTACCACATAAAACAGGGGTGGCCAACCTTACAGACACAAAGAGCCAGAAAATAAAATCGTATGACTGCCAGGAGCCACAAGCTATCCGTTTACACAAATTTGCCTGCACACGACAGTATTACTGCAATTGAGTTATCAAACATTTAAAAGTGCATTTAAACCACCTTTCCTCCCTGTAGAGTAGACAGCTTTAGTGAGACTTCTGGCAATCTTTGTTTTTCACAATGTGTTTCAAGATTTCTCAGATGGCACCTTTATGCTCAGATGACCACCCATGCTCAGATGACCGCCTTATGCTCAGATGACCGCCCATGCTCAGAGGACCGCCCATGCTCAGATGACACCCTTATGCACAGATAACCGCCCATGCTCAGATGACCGCCCATGCTCAGATGACCGCCCATGCACAGATGAAACCCTTATGCTCAGATGACCGCCCATGCTCAGATGACACCCCATGCACAGATGACGCCCTTATGCTCAGATGACTGCCCATGCTCAGATGACCGCTCATGACCGCCCTATGCTCAGATGACCACCCTATGCTCAGATGACACCCCATGCACAGATGACGCCCTTATGCTCAGATGACTGCCCATGCTCAGATGACCGCTCATGACCGCCCTATGCTCAGATGACCACCCTATGCTCAGATGACCACCCCATGCTCAGATGACCGCCCATGCTCAGATGACCGTCCCATGCTTAGATGACCGCCCCATGCTCAGATGACCGCCCCATGCTCAGATGACCGCCCATGCTCAGATGACCGCCCCATTCTCAGATGACGCCCTATTCTCAGATGACGCCCCATTCTCAGATTACACCCCATTCTCAGATTACACCCCATGCTCAGATGACGCCCCCACC
>NC_058084.1:92777653-92830153 GCF_014858855.1 Bufo gargarizans
GTCCCAGTGGCTAGGGTAAGCTGCGAGAAGGCTGAAGTGCTTACAGGAGTCCTTTCTCAAACAGCTGATCGACAGGGGTCACGGGTGTCGGACCTCCATTGATCAGACTCTGATAACCTATTCCGAAGATTGGTCGTCAGTCAGTGTCACTGGGAACCAAACTAGCGCTGCGCCCCCCTCAGGCATCAGCGCCTCAGGCCAATGAAGGGGCAAGTCAAGTCTTCAGCGTCTCAACATACTCAGCTGTCAGCTCCACCCGATGTGCAGGGAAGCTGGAATGAACTGATCACGACACTCTATACAAAGCAGGCTCCTGCGTGTGCAGGTGAATTTCATGTCTTTTGACTCTTCTGTTGTTCCCTTGTGGTATCGTTGAAGACTAAGGCCCCATGCACACGGCCGTGTGCGGGCCGTGGAACCGCGGCCTGGATCCCTCCTGAGAGCAGGAGCGCACGGCGTCACTGGTTGCTATGACGCCGTGCGCTCCCTGCTGCCGCCGCAATACAGTAATACACTGATATGATCCATACCAGTGTATTACTGTACTGTGCCGGCAGCAGGGAGCGCACGGCGTCATAGCAACCAGTGACGCCGTGCGCTCCTGCTCTCAGGAGGGATCCAGGCCGCGGTTCCACGGCCCGCACACGGCTGTGAAACACGGCCGTGTGCATGGGGCCTAAGGCTTGTGAATTTCTGGACTGGTTTTGTGACTACGCTTTGGCTTCTGGCGATTTGGAATTGCATTGATCTCCTGGTGCTGTCCTCTGCCTGCTCTACACGTCCCGTGCTGACCTCTGCCTGCGCTACACGTCCCGTATTAGAAATCGGACATTGTCATTGTTATGCCATGTCCTAATGTCTCTTAACATTTTGCGGAGGCCTGGTTTTTGGCTATTTGGACTAAATCTCACCATGCATTCCAGCTAAGGCAAACTGAATGGCATTTCCCCCAACACCACAGAAAGCATCCACCACGACGGCACCATTGATGCATTGCCTCACACGGTGTGCAATGTGTTCTGCAATCTTCTCTGGAGTAACAGAAAACCAGCCTTCTGCAAAAGATGGGAGATGAAAGTTCATTACAGGGCTGGAGGAGTATAAGGTTTACAAAGTATTTACAGTACTGACATATCCTCATGATGTCGAGAATTCGAGACATCACTATTTCCTGAAAAGGGTTGTCCAGTGGTGAAACATATTTTGGCAAAGAGCTCAGTCAGTTAAAAATAAATTAACTGATACTCGCCACACAGATCCCCCGCTGATACCGTTCAGTCACTTACCAGCCAGCACCCTGCTATAGCGGATTAACGCTGCAGCCAATGATTGGCTAAGCAGGCACCATTATTTTCCATACCATTGTTTTCCTGTGTGTGGAGTCTGGAACCCATATACTTTTTGTGGATCCATACTCTACATGCTGGAGAAGCTGAGCAGAGCTGATGAAATCTGATGGGCTCAGGTCCCCTGTTGTCTGCTTTTTACTATTGGTGACCCATCCTCAGGATAGGTCAATATCAGATCAGTGAGGATCTGACTCCCGGCACCCCCGCCGATGAGCTGTTTGAAGAGAAGGCAATGCTCATACGAGAGCTGCTTTCTCTGCTCTGTTTACCTGCTCGTCGCAGCAATTACAAATATCGTGTCCCCATTCACTTCTACGGGACGGCTCCTTCCTATACACCTGAACAGACAGAGCCATCCCATAGAAGAGAATAGGGTTGTCATATTTGTAATTACACTTGCTTGCCACGCCAATTTATGTGGCGAGCAGGTAAACAGAGCAGAGTAAGCAGCTCTTGTATGAGCGCTGCCTTCTCTTCAAACAGTTGATCGGTGTTGGACCCCTGCCTATCTGATATGAATGACTTTTCCTGAGGATAGGTAATTAATAGCAAAAGTGGACAACCCCTTTAAGTGTTATTCAAATAAAAGATTTAGGTGACTGCATAGCACAAGCTTTGTGGAGATTTGGAGGGGACACTTCTACATGGATGACAACCCGCTTGTTTCTCCTTTTCAGATCACTTCCTTTTTCATGCTGTTGCTGTAAGCAGTATAACCGAAAAAAGAGCCAGTCTATTCTAGGAAAGTGGTCAGGGCTGATAATTCAGCTGTATTTTATATAGTACCTTTCTAGGGAGAACTATCCACTTTAACATCTGATTATATGCAGCAAGTATATAATTATTTATAACCTGGAATGAGAGGGGTCCGGTGTCCACCTCAACACGCATTTCAGCTACCACACTTTGTCTGGGGATGGAGCCGATAAGTATTGCCAGTGTATTTAACAACCAGTCAAACCAACAGAAGATCCAAGACATAATAATACCTTTCTCCATAATGGACAAGCGGTGGATGCACCAGTATGGAGAAGGGTATTCAGTAAAGGTGCAGAGTGTTGCTGTGCTGCCTACAACAACAGTTTTTTTCTACACTTTAACATATTACATACAGTTAGGTCTATAAATATTGGGGCATTGACACAATTCTAAGACTTTTTGGCTCTATACACCACCACAATAGATTTGAAATGAAACAAACAAGATGTGCTTTAACTGCAGACTGTCAGCTTTAATTTGAGGGTATTTACATCCAAATCAGATAAACGGTGTAGGAACTACAACAGTTTGCATATGTGCCTCCCACCTCTTTAGGGACCAAAAGTAATGGGACAGAATAATCATAAATCAAACTTTCACTTTTTAATACTTGGTTGCAAATCCTTTGCAGTCAATTACAGCCTGAAGTCTGGAACACATAGACATCACCAGATGCTGGGTTTCATGCCTGGTGATGCTCTGCCAGGCCTCTACTGCAACTGTCTTCAGTTCCTGCTTGTTCTTGGGGCATTTTCCCTTCAGCAAGTGAAATGCATGCTCAATCAGATTCAGGTCAGGTGATTGACTTGGTCATTGCATAACATTCCACTTCTTTCCCTTAAAAAACTCTTTGGTTTCTTTTGCAGTATGCTTTGGGTCATTGTCCATCTGCACTGTGAAGTGCCGTCCAATGAGTTCTGAAGCATTTGGCTGAATATGAGCAGACAATATTGCCCGAAACACTTCAGAATTCATCCTGCTGCTTTTGTCAGCAGTCACATCATCAATAAATACAAGACAACCAGTTCCATTGGCAGCCATACATGCCCAAGCCATGACACTACCACCACCATGCTTCACTGATGAGGTGGTATGCTTAGGATCATGAGCAGTTCCTTTAGTTCTCCATACTTTTCTTTTTCTATCACTCTGGTACAAGTTGATCTTGGTCTCATCTGTCCATAGGATGTTGTTCCAGAACTGTGAAGGCTTTTTTAGATGTCGCTTGGCAAACTCTAATCTGGCCTTCCTGTTTTTGAGGCTCACCAATGGTTTACATCTTGTAGTAAACCCTCTGTATTCACTCTGGTGAAGTCTTCTCTTGATTGTTGACTTTGACACAAATACACCTACCTCCTGGAGAGTGTTCTTGACCTGGCCAACTGTTTTGAAGGGTGTTTTCTTCACCAGGGAAATAATTTTTCGGTCATCCACCACAGCTGTTTTCCGTGGTCTTCCAGGTCTTTGGTGTTGCTGAGCTTACCGGTGCGTTCCTTCTTTTAAGAATGTTCTAAAGTTATTTTGGCCACGCCTAATGCTTTTGCTATCTCTCTGATGGGTTTGTTGTGTTTTTTCAGCCTAATGATGGCTTGCTTCACTGATAGTGACAACTCTTTGGATCTCATCTTTAGAGTTGACAGCAACAGATTCCAAATGCAGATAGCACACTTGAAATGAACTCTGGACCTTTTATCTGCTCATTGTAATTTTAAAACATGAGGGAATAATACACACCTGGCCATGGAACAGCTGAGAAGTCAATTGTCCTATTACTTTTGGTCCCGTAACAAGTGGGAGGCACATATGCAAACTGTTGTAATTCCTACACCGTTCACCTGATTTGGATGTAAATACCCTCAAATTAAAGCGTCCAGTCTGCAGTTAAAGCACATCTTGTTTGTTTCATTTCAAATGCATTGTGGTTGTGTATAGAGCCAAAAATGTTAGAATTGTGTCGATGTCCCAATATTTATGGACTTGACTGTATTATCTTTGTGCTAATGATGTCTATGTCTGACTGCTATAGAAGCAGTAGTAGCAGACTGTAACTTGCCAAGTATATCTACTTGTATGTGACCTGCAGCAGGCACTTTATTACTACTCAGCCACTGACGCTTTCTCTGTCTCGTATCTGCCACACTGAATTCCATGACTCTAAGTGATGCCATCATAGAGCACGATGGGTGGGATGTCCAGAAGGCACAGAGTGTGCTTGAGATTTTTCAACAGGCATGGGACAGGGGGGCATTACTACAACACGGCCTCAACTTGCACTGGAGTGGGTTTTTCCTACCACTTCAGTGTTAATAGCACAGCGCCCTGTCCCCTAATGAGCACTGGCAGTGAAACATGGCATGCCAGGATAGTGGGTCAGGCCTAGCAGTAGGCTGTGGAGAACAGAGTAAGGGTCCAGATGGAGTCATCCTGATCAGGGCAGGCACTGTATAGCCAGGCATATTAGGGTGGTCCCCCTGCCAAGTGAATTAGGAAGAGAGACCAACATTCACCTTCATATCGAGACCCTTCTCAAACTATGATGCAGATACCTGGTACACTTCACCACGACTACAGGATATGGCACCACCATACTGGTTAAGTAAGCTATCTTAAGATTAGTGGGTTCCGCTGTGCACCCTGGGCTCCTTACTGTGTATTTTTGTGTCCAGATATCTCTCCAATTCATCAGTACATTACACTGGAGAATAATTCTTACATTGTTTGATGCCATGGTTATAATATTCAGTGATTAACACATATTGTAACTGTTAAAGGGAACCTGTCAACGGGATTTTGGGTATAGATCTGAGGACATGGGTTGCTAGATGGCCACTAGCACATCCGCACTCCGCAATACCCAGTCCTCATAGCTCTGTGTGCTTTGTTGTGTGAAAAAAACCCTATTTGATACATATGCAAATTAACCTGAGATGAGTCCTGTCCCTGACTCATCTCAGGTACAGGACTCCAATCAGTTTCTTTACACAATAAAAGCACACAGAGCTATGGGGACTGGGTATTGCGGATGTGCTAGCGGCCATCTAACAACCCATGTCCTCAGCTCTATACACAAAATCCCAATGACAGGTTCCCTTTAACCGCCTCCGGACCGCCTAACGCAGATGTGCGGTCCGGAGGTGGCAGCCCTGCGCACGACGACGCATATACGCGTCATCTCGCGAGGGCCGGGATTTCCTGTGAACGCGCGCACACAGGCGCGCGCGCTCACAGGAACGGAAGGTAAGCGAGTGGATCTCCAGCCTGCCAGCGGCGATCGCTCGCTGGCAGGCTGGAGATCAGATTTTTTTTAACCCCTAACAGGTATATTAGACGCTGTTTTGATAACAGCGTCTAATATACCTGCTACCTGGTCCTCTGGTGGTCCCTTTTGTTAGGATCGACCACCAGAGGACACAGGTAGGTCAGTAAAGTCGCACCCAAACACTACACTACACCCCCCCCCCCCCCGTCACTTATTTATTAACCCTTTATGAACCCCTGATCACCCATGATCACCCCATATAAACTCCCTGATCACCCCCCTGTCATTGATCACCCCCTGTCAGGCTCCGTTCAGACGTCCGTATGATTTTTACGGATCCACGGATACATGGATCGGATCCGCAAAACACATGCGGACATCTGAATGGAGCCTTACAGGGGGGTGATCAATGACAGGCGGGTGATCACCCATATACACTCCCTGATCACCCCCTGTCATTGATCACCCCCCTGTAAGGCTCCATTCAGACGTCCGCATGTGTTTTGCGGATCCGATCCATGTATCCATGGATCCGTAAAAATCATACGGACGTCTGAATGGAGCCTTACAGGGGGGGTGATCAGTGACAGGGGGGTGATCAGGGAGTCTATATGGGTGATCACCCCCCTGTCATTGATCACCCCCCTGTAAGGCTCCATTCAGACGTCCGCACGTGTTTTGCGGATCCGATCCATGGATCCGTAAAAATCATACGGACGTCTGAATGGAGCCTTACCAGGGGGGTGATCAATGACAGGGGGGCGATCCGGGAGTCTATATGGGTGATCACCCCCCTGTCATTGATCACCCCCCTGTCACTGATCACCCCCCCCTGTAAGGCTCCATTCAGACATTTTTTTGGCCCAAGTTAGCGGAAATTTTTTGTTTGTTTTTGTTTTTTCTTACTAAGTCTCATATTCCACTAACTTGTGTCAAAAAATAAAATCTCACATGAACTCGCCATACCCCTCACGGAATCCAAATGCGTAAACATTTTTATACATTTATATTCCAGACTTCTTCTCACGCTTTAGGGCCCCTAAAAAGCCAGGGCAGTATAAATACCCCACATGTGACCCCATTTCGGAAAGAAGACACCCTAAGGTATTCCGTGAGGGGCATATTGAGTCCATGAAAGATTGAAATTTTTGTCCTAAGTTAGCGGAAAGTGAGACTTTGTGAGAAAAAAACAAAAAAAATCAATATCCGCTAACTTATGCAAAAAAATAAAATTTCTATGAACTCGCCAGGCCCCTCATTGAATACCTCGGGGTGTCTTCTTTCCAAAGTGGGGTCACATGTGGGGTATTTATACTGCCCTGGCTTTTTAGGGGCCCGAAAGTGTGAGAAGAAGTCTGGGATCCAAATGTCTAAAAATGCCCTCCTAAAAGGAATTGGGCACCTTTGCGCATCTAGGCTGCAAAAAAGTGTCACACATCTGGTATCGCCGTACTCAGGAGAAGTTGGGGAATGTGTTTTGGGGTGTCATTTTACATATACCCATGCTGGGTGAGAAAAATATCTTGGTCAAATGCCAACTTTGTATACAAAAATGGGAAAAGTTATCTTTTGCCAAGATATTTCTCTCACCCAGCATGGGTATATGTAAAATGACACCCCAAAACACATTCCCCAACTTCTCCTGAGTACGGCGATACCAGATGTGTGACACTTTTTTGCAGCCAAGGTGGTCAAAGGGGCACATATTCCAAAGTGCACCTTTCGGATTTCACAGGCCATTTTTTACACATTTTGATTGCAAGGTACTTCTCACACATATGGGCCCCTAAATTGCCAGGGCAGTATAACTACGCCACAAGTGACCCCATTTTGGAAAGAAGACACCCCAAGGTATTCCGTGAGGGGCACGGCGAGTTCCTAGAATTCTTTATTTTTTGTCACAAGTTAGCGGAAAATGATGATTTTTTTTTTCTTTTTTCCTTACAAAGTCTCATATTCCACTAACTTGCGACAAAAAATAAAAAATTCTAGGAACTCGCCGTTCCCCTCACGGAATACCTTGGGGTGTCTTCTTTCCAAAATGGGGTCACTTGTGGCGTAGTTATACTGCCCTGGCAATTTAGGGGCCCAAATGTGTAAGAAGTACCTTGCAATCAAAATGTGTAAAAAATGGCCTGCGAAATCCGAAAGGTGCACTTTGGAATATGTGCCCCTTTGACCACCTTGGCTGCAAAAAAGTGTCACACATCTGGTATCGCCGTACTCAGGAGAAGTTGGGGAATGTGTTTTGGGGTGTCATTTTACATATACCCATGCTGGGTGAGAAAAATATCTTGGTCAAATGCCAACTTTGTATAAAAAAATTGGAAAAGTTGTCTTTTGCCAAGATATTTCTCTCACCCAGCATGGGTATATGTAAAATGACACCCCAAAACACATTCCCCAACTTCTCCTGAGTACGGCAATACCAGATGTGTGACACTTTTTTGCAGCCAAGGTGGGCAAAGGGGCACATATTCCAAAGTGCACCTTTCGGATTTCACCGGTCATTTTTTACACATTTTGATTGCAAAGTTCTTCTCACACATTTGGGCCCCTAAATTGCCAGGGCAGTATAACTACCCCACAAGTGACCCCATTTTGGAAAGAAGACACCCCAAGGTATTCCGTGAGGGGCATGGCGAGTTCCTAGAATTTTTTATTTTTTGTCGCAAGTTAGTGGAATATGAGACTTTGTAAGGAAAAAATAAAAATAAAAAATCATCATCATTTTCCGCTAACTTGTGACAAAAAATAAAAAGTTCTATGAACTCACTATGCCCATCAGCGAATACCTTAGGGTGTCTACTTTCCGAAATGGGGTCATTTGTGGGGTTTTTCTACTGTTTGGGCATTGTAGATCCTCAGGAAACATGACAGGTGCTCAGAAAGTCAGAGCTGCTTCAAAAAGCGGAAATTCACATTTTTGTACCATAGTTTGTAAACGCTATAACTTTTACCCAAACCATTTTTTTTTTTTGCCCAAACATTTTTTTTTTATCAAAGACATGTATAACTATAAATTTAGCGAAAAATTTATATATGGATGTCGTTTTTTTTTGCAAAATTTTACAGCTGAAAGTGAAAAATGTCATTTTTTTGCTAAAAAAATCGTTACATTTCGATTAATAACAAAAAAAGTAAAAATGTCAGCAGCAATAAAATACCACCAAATGAAAGCTCTATTAGTGAGAAGAAAACGAGGTAAAATTCATTTGGGTGGTAAGTTGCATGACCGAGCGATAAACGGTGAAAGTAGTGTAGTGCCGAAGTGTAAAAAGTGCTCTGGTCATGAAGGGGGTTTCAGCTAGCGGGGCTGAAGTGGTTAAAGAGTAGCTAAACTTTCAAGATATAATTTTTTAAACTGTTAAGGGCCCTTTAAGGGGCCACAGAATCTTAAAGATAATTGCTAACGAGCCTTCATAGGAACGATCGTTAGCGATTATCTGGTGGAGTAAATGTACCGCCAATTACCCGAAATGCTGGTTCATTAGGTAATTCTATCGCTTGTGTTTACACAAAAATCATTGTTTGCGGGTAGCAGATCGTGCTGTGTAAACAACTAGTCAGTATGGGGGAAGACCAATGGCATTAGCGATCGCTCCTCCTCATACTCTGGAGGAGATCACTGTATGTAGAAGCAGCGGTCTTCTCCACCAGCAACCAGCAGATTGTCGGGAAGGAATGCTTCCTTCCCTACAGTCTGCTGCTTGTCCTGTGTAAAGGGACCTTTAGAAATATTGTGATGATAATTTTTGTAATCTATTGACTTTGTTTTACAAGCAAAAGAGGCCCCTAAATATGTGCTGCAGTGAGTTCCATACTGGCAGGAGCACACACTGCTGCTCCTGGCCGTGCCCTCCGCAGAAACCTCTGCCATAGAGCATTGGTGCAGAATAGCCTGCACGATGTAGAGCTCCTGCCTGTCCTCGCTCCGCTAAAGCCGGGCATAGCACATCGGTGCAAGGTATCTATGGCAGAGTGAGGACAAACAGGAGCAGCGACGTGTGCTGCTGCTAGTACAGCACTCACTGCAGCGCATATTGTACATCGCGTATATAGCTACGGTCAACAAATTCTCTATGCACAGCAGTGAGAAGCGCTTCTTGAAGGCTCGAATTTCGGGGACCTCTTTTGATTTTAAAACATTAAAATCAATAAATAAAATATATTACAAAAATTACTATTAGGTTATTTCTAACAAGTTAAAAAATAGTTCTTGAAAATTTAGACAGCTAGGGCCAGACTTATCATTACAATTACATGTTACTCCACTTTTACATATGTCCAAAGTCCAAGTCAGATTTATTAATGGCCCTTTAATACTGTGATAAATGTGGTTTGACTGTAGCAGTTTATCCTTCAGTAAGCGGCTTTACAAAAGTCACACGTCTTTATGAAAAAGTCGCATGTTCTATTAAAAAGTTGCATTAGATAAGCATGGTCCTCACTGGAGTGAAATTGCGCAGATTTTTTGCAACTTTTTAAATTGTCGCAATAGTAAATTTGTCTAGAGATTCATCTACATAAGGAAACATGCCCAATTTCAGAAAACTGGCGAGCATAGCGCAGAACCAATAAAAGTCACAAATTTTTGTGCAGTTTTAGCGATTGCGCTAAATTGTGCAACTTTTTCACTCCATTATTTTGACTTGAGCTAATGATAAATCTGGCCCACTGAGTTTGTTCACATGAGAGATTGCCGACTTCTAACAATATCGAATGGGATTTCAGCACTTGGATATAACATCATCTCATTTATCCAAGGCGTATGGGTCATGCAGTTGTAACTATTTGCATAATGGATTAATGGATGACTTATAAAGGAGATTTTATATCCAAGTGCTGGAATCCTTCAGTCTGCATTTACTATGCATTCACTGCTGAGCTGGCATTTTTTCCAGGCACTGGAACATTGTAACGAGGTGAACAGAGATCCTGCTGTGTAAGCGGTGAGCACTACCTGAACTTTTCTAACGTAATGGCAATAGATCTACTAATATAACTCCCACAGGAGCGGCATCGAGAACGTAAGATTTACTGAGTTAGAACTCATGCACACAAACGTATTTTCTTTCTGAGTACGTTCCTTTTTTTTAGACCGTATGCGGAACCATTTATTTCAATGGGTCAAAAAAAAAAAAACGGAAGTTACTTCGTGTGCATTTGGTTTCCGTATGTCTGTTCCGCAAAAAAATAGAACATGTCCTATTATTGTCCACATAACGGACAAGGATAGGACTAGGGGCCGGCTGTTCTGTTCGCAAAATACATATGGTCGTGTGTATGAGCCCTTAGACTGATGCATGCATGAGCCATACAGTTAGGGTGCCCTCATACGTGGCAGAAAACATTTTATTGCAGAATTTCTGTATGAGAATCTCTCCATTCATTCCAAAGGGATATTGATTCTGCAGATTTTAAGTGCAGATTTAGTTATGGATGTTTCTACAGAGTTTTCCACTGCAGAATCAATTTCCCATTGAATTAAACGGAGAGATTCTCATAAAGGAAATCCACAACACTTTATTTACACTGCGTGATGTAAATGCCGCAGTGAAACACAACATAGGGATAAATGATTTCCATCCCCATGGCATAACATGGGGAACGTCTTGATGTTGCAGATTTTCTGGAGGAATTTTCCACCATGTGTGAGGGCACCCTTATGGTCAAGAAAGGAACTGTAAGGTTAGGATCACCTTCCTCAAAGCTTGAGTCATGAAATTCCCATACTTGACACTAAACATATAGTTCCTGCACACAGCAGTGCGAATGAGTCTTCGATTAAGGACACAAGAAGATTTTTAGTTGCATAAGGCCTCATGCACATGAACGTATTTTGTTTCCGTGTCCTTTTTTTGCGGATAGGATGCAGACCAATTTATTGTAATAGGTCCACATCCGTATGTCCATAACGTAGCCCCGCAAAAAAAATATAACGTCCTATTCTTGTCCGTTTTAGGCATTGTCACAATGGATCCGCAAAAAAACAAACAAAAAAAAAACGGATGGCATACGGATGTCATTGATTTTTTTTTTTTGCGGATCGCAAAACACATACGGTCGTGTGCATGTAGCCTAAAACTGTGGGAAAATGGATATATCGGTTGACAATTCTGCAGTGAACTAATGCTTTAATCTTGCATCAGCATAACCTTTTTCAATATTATGTTGTTGTTTTGATTTCATTTTATATTGGTTGATGCCTACATTTTCTAAAATCAAGTGGGTTATTTGGGTGTCAGCTGTGAGATTAGGAAAACCTTTTTTAAAGCTTGCTGACCATGTCATGGTTTGATCTTTGCTTTTGGGAGTCCCAGTGTAATACAGTACATCAACGAGAACATTTTACTCGAATGCCATTTCTAATAAGCACATAAAGGCCCAAAGTTAAATGGGTTGTCTGGGCTACAAATAAATATCAGATCAGTGGGGGACCTATATCTGGCACCCGACCGATCGGTTGTTTCAGGCAACCGCCAACACCAGGAAGTATACAGTGCATGGAGCTGGAAGCAGATAGCGCCGTACATGGTGTAGTGGCCATGCCGGGTACTGCACCCCATCTCTTATTCACGTGAAACTACACAGAGCATGGGGCCGTATACTGTATTGCTTGCAGAGTGATGGCTGCCAGAGACAACTATTTGGTGGGGGTGCTGGGTGTTGGACCCCACTAATCTGATACTGAGGATAGGACATCAATATCTGTAGTCTCGACAACCCCTTTTTTCAAAATACATATAAATAGTAAATACTGATCTCAGTAGTGTGATTTATCTTTCCCCCAAAATGTAACCGTAATATGTTGCTTATGGAAATGACAATGTGTAATGTACTTGTTACGGCCTACCTTCATCAAGTTTAATCCCTTCATCAAAGCGAGAGAAGAGTCTGTAGCGCTGTGCCCAGTACTTGGCAAGGTGAGGATCAGCAGCTATTTCAGGGGGCAGAGATAGAACCTTCTTTTTTGGCTTTTTCTTTTTTTTCTTGCATTTGTCCTTAGCTTTACTGCAGGAGTCTGCGCATATGACATACGATACAACAAAGTTATCTTTTAGAGTAAAGCCAGTTAACATGAAAACAAATTTAGACGTAGACAAAAAAAGTGTTGTGTGGTTTCTGGGGTTTTCGGAGCATAGAAAAAGACTGAAAAGTACCTGTTTGAATGCCCACTGCATGATGCCACCAGTGATCAGAAATAATTTTTCTTAATTTTACATGATGTTGCCCAGTTCTGTGGTGCACCTTTGTTTTGATGCTGCTAGGGCTTGCTTCATCAATGCAAAGGACTACAGTTCTCATGACTGCTCTCCCAGGTCCTAGACCTTGCCTCCATTTACAGATTCCTGCATGTCCCACTAAGGCCCCCTTCACACGAGCGTGACTGATTAGGTCTGGATGCGTTCAGTGAAACTCGCACCATTTTGCAAGCAATTTCAGTCAGTTTTGTCTGCAATTGCGTTCAGTTGTTCAGTTTTTCTGCGCGAGTGCAATGCGTTTTTCACGCACGTGATAAAAAACGTAAGGTTTACAAACAACATCTCCTAGCAACCATCAGTGAAAAACACATTGCATCCACACTTGCTTGCGGATGCAATGCGTTTTTCACTGAAGTCCCATTCACTTCCACGGGGCCAGGGCTGCGTAAAAAAACACAGAATATAGAACATGCTGCGTTTTTCACGCAACGTAGAACTGATGCGTGAAAAAAAACGCTCATGTACACAGACCCATTGAAATAAATGGGTCAGGATTCAGTATGGATGCTATGCATTCATGTCACGCTATGCACCCGCGCGGAAAACTCGCTCGTGTGAAAAGTGGCCTAATACAAGGTGTATGGTAGAGCTGACCCAGCATGAGATACACAATCCCTCCAGACACAGGGAAGAAATGGTCAGAGCAAGAAGAAGGGGAGATAAGAGACATGATGTGTAATGTCCGTTACTTAAAGGAGGGAATGTCTTTAAAGTACTTGATGTCATACAAGCAGTGGATAAACACCAGTAGTAGCATGATCACGTGACTGCGTGCAAGACTGGCATACAGAGGTACCTCAAATACAATTAAAAGGATCACAGCACTCATTCATTCACTGGCTTTTCCTGGGTGCTCATCTCATTTCGTTCCCAGCTCCACCTCAGCAACACTTTCATCCATATATATACAAATTGACAGCACTCCGAAATTGAAGGTGAAGTAATCAGTGATTTTTATTCAGCCAGACATAAATCTAGGCAACATTTAAGGCTATTTGTAGCACTCCATCAGGCCTAGCTAGTCGGAACAGACGTGTGGACGCCGGCTAGGCCTGATGAAGTGCTACAAATAGCCTGAAACGTTGCCTAAATTTATGTCTGGCTGAATAAAAATCACTGATTACTTCACCTTCAATTTCGGAGTGCTGTCAATTTGTATATATATGGATACAGAGGTACCTCAGCTATAGACAGAACATTAGTAAGTGACACAGCTAACTGCAGGTAAACCATTTGCATCAAAGGCTTATAATTAGTCTGTATACCACGGCTGACCCAAGCATACATGTCAGCATACATGTGGGGGGCGATACCTGATCATAAAGTAATTAGTTTTAAAATTATATACAATACAAACCAATATTGTTCTCTTCCACTCCAACCTGCAGATAGTCTGGAATTTCAAGGGATACCAGCTGTCGTGTAGAGTCGTTTTTTTCGGTATCTGATCGTTCGGATTCTGTGTCAATTGCACGGTCTAAACACCAGATGGCGTTAGAAGGTAATGTAGAGGTCATCCCTTTGCTTTGTTTAGAGCTATCCAGCATATCAGACTGAATTATCTGTTCTTGTATTTCAGGTGGTTGATTTAGAGCAGGATGGTCTTTCTCTTCAGAAAGCTCTGTATCGTCACACTGCTTGGACTGACTAGTAGGTTCGCTAACATTAGAGTGATCCAGGCATTCAGAATCAGAGTTGCTGGAGGAATCTTCCATCTTTGGCAGTGAAATTACATTTAATACATCGTCAATAGGTTCACCAACCACTTTTAGAAATTTTTGTACCTAATATAAAATCATAAATAAATGCAAATAGTTACACATCATCACACCCTAACTGCAGTGAACTTCAATATCAGACATAGCTGCTATTAAATGTATGTTTTAAGGGGTCGCTGACATTTCGGAAGACTTTTGATATGTCATTGAGACAGCACAGAGATGCCCAGTGATTGCTAGAAAAAGGGGAGAGAAGTGCTCACATATTGCACTCTCTCTCCTTGCTGCAGGATAGGAAGCGAGACAGGCTCAATAGAAAGTCTATGGGTCAGTCTTGCTTTGCCACCTGCAGCAAGGAAAGAGAAGGAGAAACACTGAGCAAGCGCCGAGACCAGAAAATACAGCTCCGAACACTCTGGCCAGCCCCTTGGTGCTCTAGTTAGGCCTGGTTTAATAGGGTTTATCATGCTGAGAGATGCTCCTTAAAGGGACACTAACAGGCCGTTAGAGAATATAAAGTGACATATATTCTTCTATTGGTCCTAATATGCTTAATTAAACTATACCATTATCACCCCTCGCTGCCTTTCCTTTACTTATCAAAAGTGTTTTTATCAATATGCTAATTACCTTACTTTGTGCCCAAGGGGGTGTCCCTCATTCAGTTCTGTGCCCAGCCGCACCACAACTGCCGTCTCCTTGTGCTGCCCAGCTCATTAGTATTCACTGCACTGGGCGGCTTTTTTTTCTCCTGACTCAGTGAAATCCCGCGCATGCCCAGTACTATCTTCTACTGGAGCTGGAGGGTGCCGGGACCTTATCCAGCGCAGGCACAGAGAGACTAGATGAAGCTGATGCCAGGAAGTTAGTACTGGGCATGCGCAGGATTTCACCACGTTGGGAGGAAAAAAAGACGCTCAGTGCAGTGAATACTAATTAGCTGGGCGGCACTAGGAGACGGCAGTTGTGGCGCGGCTGGGCACAGAACTGAATGAGGGACAGCCCCTTGGGCACAAAGTAAGGTAATTTGCATATTGATAAAAACACTTTTTATAAGTAACGGAAAGGCAGCGAGGGGTGATAATGGTATAGTTTAATTAAGCATATTAAGACCAATAGAAGAATATACGGTATGTCACTTTATATTATGTAGTGTCCCTTTAAGATAGTGTTATTGAAATGTATAAGGACGAATGTTTAATCTGGACAGTGCACAAAGTACAGTAATGATTTCTGGATAACTTATTGATGTTTATGGCCGACACATGGAACATTTGCTCTGGGAAAGTTTATTACAATGCCTGCTTCTGATTCTTTAATTTATATATTGCCAATTTATCTTACTGCCTTAAAGGGGTTGTTCCAAGACAATGCAGATCGTTTAATAAGTGTGTACTACTTTAGTGACTTTTCCAAGCAATGTGGGGAAATAAAAATAGGGCGCAGTCACATGCGGTAGATTTTGTTGCAGAAATTTTTGCGGTTGACAATGAGTTCCGTTGATCTGAATTGGGCTTGCAGAAATCCATGCACTTGCTTGCAAAACATCAAATCCTTCAGATGAATGGAATGAGTTTTCATTGGCAGAAATTTCAGCAAAATGCAACGTGTCAAGGCACCCATACAGTGGCCAGCCCCTTTAATGGTTTACTGCTACACTATTCAAAACTTAAAGCAGATTTCTGCAGCCTGACCTCACGTACCCTGCTGCTTCATTGTCTCTGGGATGTACAGTATATTGTCAGAATGCAGTGCAGTTCATTATGGGATCTCCTCTAAAAGCTGTTCCAGGAACTGACTTTATGGGGAGCTCATTACAGAAATGTGCAGAAAACCACAAGCAATCATGCACTGCTCATAGACTGTAGCCAGCAAAAAAGCTAGGTGCAGTTTTTGGAGGAATACGGACTAGAAGACATATCGTACAGTACATGGCACACAATACAGTATGTCGCGTAAGTTCATGACTTTACCTTGTTTACAGTTTTACTTTTTAGCACTTTCTCTTCTGGTTCTTCTGAAAAAAATATGTGCCTGTTCTTCACTGGCCTATGCATGTCTAGAAAATGTGAGCGGTGTCTGACGCCTTTCTCCAGGTAGCGTAGTGTCCGATGCTTGAAGTGTGAAATACCGCCATATCTGTAGAAGTACCAAACATAAGTCACTGCTAACTAGTCCGAAGGTAATCTTATTTTTATTTTAAAAAACAATAGATTACAATTATGGTGAAGTGTTGAAAGGATTGCAAGGAAACGCAGAAATCAGAACAGTAAGCGAATACATTTGCATCAATTATTTGTCACTGATAATATCTGCCTCTCAGATTCAGAGAATGGACACGGTTTACTGCACCACTTTGACATTGGGAACATCCATTATGCTCATACATACCAATAGTACATGAATTGTAAACATATCAACATTTCCCATATTGACTGAAACACTAGAATTGGAAGGGCTTGTCTGCAGAAAGCAGGTGGCATTTAAACAGGACCCGTCACCTCTTTTGACAGGTCTCTTTTAGGCCTCATGCACACAGCCATTGCAGTTTTGCAGTCCACAAAATACGGATATGGGCCGTGTGCATACAGCACTTTCCTCGGTCCCTACTATAGAAATGCCTAGTCCTGTCCGCAAAACAGACAAGACTAGGAAATGTTCAATAGTTTGTGGAACAGTAACACGGATGCGGACAGCATGCAGATTTGTGGCCCCATAGAAATGAATGGGTTCACATGCAATTCTGGAGCATCTATTCTTAAGACTCTATGTTGTGCTGTTCCATTATTATTCCTTCTATAAGTTTATGAATGAATGGACAGCCCTCTGCAATAACCGTTCATCTGGGAGTTGCCAGTTGGGGGGGGGGCGTGGGTCCCTGCACAGACTGACACCAGCAGCACTGATTTGATAGTGTCAGAGTGTGCAGGGACCCCCCCCCCCCCCCCCCCCAACTGGTAACACCCAGAGAGACCTTAATAGCAGAGGTGCAGCCTAATAGATTGCCTGTCAGTTTCTACTGACACCATAATACACTGCACGACATAAGTAGTTTTTTTACAAAAAGTTATCAAAAAGAAAAAAGTGCTATGTACCCAAAAGGATACCAATAAAAACTACAAGTTGTTCTGCAAAAATCAAACCCTCAAACATCTTCATAGAATAAAACTAAAAAGGTTATGGGTCTTGCGATTCGTAACGCAAAAACATTTTTTTTAAAAAGGAGTTTTTATTATACAAAAGTATAATAAAAACCTATAAAAAATAATATATATATATATATATATATATATATATATACAGACGTGGACAAAATTGTTGGTACCCTTTGGTCAATGAAAGAAAAAGTCACAATGGTCACAGAAATAACTTTAATCTGACAAAAGTAATAATAAATTAAAATTCTATAAATGTTAACCAATGAAAGTCAGACATTGTTTTTCAACCATGCTTCAACAGAATTATGTAAAAAAATAAACTCATGAAACAGGCATGGACAAAAATGATGGTACCCCTAGAAAACACAGAACATAATGTGACCAAAGGGACATGTTAATTCAAGGTGTGTCCACTAATTAGCATCACAGGTGTCTACAACCTTGTAATCAGCCATTGGGCCTATATATATGGCTCCAGGTAATCACTGTGTTGTTTGGTGATATGGTGTGTACCACACTCGACATGGACCAGAGGAAGCAAAGGAAAGAGCTGTCTCAAGAGATCAGAAAGAAAATTATAGACAAGCATGTTAAAGGTAAAGGCTATAAGACCATCTCCAAGCAACTAGATGTTCCTGTGAGTACAGTTGCACATATTATTCATAAGTTTAAGATCCATGGGACTGTAGCCAACCTCCCTGGACGTGGCCGCAGGAGGAAAATTGATGACAAATCTAAGAGACGGATAATCCGAATGGTAACAAAAGAGCCTAGAAAGACTTCTAAAGAGATTCAAGGTGAACTTCATGCTCAAGGAACATCAGTGTCAGATCGCACCATCCGTCGTTGTTTGAGCCAAAGTGGACTACATGGGAGACGACCAAGGAGGACACCATTGTTGAAAACGAATCATAAAAAAGCAAGACTGGAATATGCCAAACTACATGTTGACAAGCCACAAAGCTTCTGGGAGAATGTCCTGTGGACAGATGAGACAAAAATCGAAGTTTTTGCCAAGGCACATCAGCTGTATGTTCACAGACGAAAAAATGAAGCATATCAAGAAAAGAACACTGTCCCTACTGTGAAACATGGAGGAGGCTCTGTTATGTTCTGGGGCTGCTTTGCTGCGTCTGGCACAGGGTGTCTTGAATCTGTGCAGGGTACAATGAAATCTCAAGACTATCAAGGAATTCTAGAGAGAAATGTACTAGCCAGTGTCAGAAAGCTTGGTCTCAGTCGCAGGTCATGGGTCTTGCAACAGGACAATGACCCAAAACACACCGCTAAAAACACCCAAGAATGGCTAAGAGGAAAAAATTGGACTATTCTAAAGTGGCCTTCTATGAGCCCTGACCTCAATCCTATTGAGCATCTTTGGAAGGAGCTGAAACATGCAGTCTGGAAAAGGCACCCTTCAAACCGGACACAACTGGAGCAGTTTGCTCATGAGGAGTGGGCCAAAATACCTGCTGAGAGGTGCAGATGTCTCATTGACAGTTACAGGAAGCGTTTGATTGCAGTGATTGCCTCAAAAGGTTGCGCAACAAAATATTAAGTTAGGGGTACCATCATTTTTGTCCATGCCTGTTTCATGAGTTTATTTTTTTACATAATTCTGTTGAAGCATGGTTGAAAAACAATGTCTGACTTTCATTGGTTAACATTTATAGAATTTTAATTTATTATTACTTTTGTCAGATTAAAGTTATTTCTGTGACCATTGTGACTTTTTCTTTCATTGACCAAAGGGTACCAACAATTTTGTCCACGTCTGTATATATATATATATATATATATTAGGGTGTTTCATTTTCTAATGGAAAAAAAAAAGTAAAATTTTTGCAGACTCTTTTACGCTCAGTGATGTAAAAGATATATATGCCAAATTTCAAGAAGATTGGATAATATTTAGAGGTTGCACACCTTGATCAGTTTTGTAAAAGTAGCAAAAAATATGATTTTTCAATGTTCAATAACTTTTATTGGGAAAACTAGAAATCACAAACTTAAAATAATATTAAAACTAGACACTAAGATTTAGGGCCCATTCACACGACCGTATGTACGGATACGCACCCGTTCCGCAATTTTGCGGAAGGTCTGCGGATCCATTCATTTCTAGGGGCCCTCAAAAGATGCGGACAGTACACCTTGTGCTGTCCGCATCCGTTATTCCTTACCGTGGCTCCATAAAAATAAACTTCAATGTCCTATACTTGTCTGCAGAAAATGTTCTGTGGACCCAAGCAAGTCTATAGATCCGCCAAAAAAACTGAACATATTAACTCCGTTCCTTTTTTTGCAGAAGAACGGTTCCGCTTTTTTGCGGATCCGCAAAGAAGTACGGTCGTGTGAATGGGCCCCAATAGGTAGTATGATAGGCGAAACGGGTTATATTAATCAACTTTGAACGATGCAATCCCTTCTTTTGTTGCTTGATGACGACTTTTCTGTGATGCTCGACTACCCTCAACAAGAATTGTTTTTGTTGTTTGTCCCTGACCGATTCGTTAAAAAATTTTATCGGAGCAATTCCTCTTTCTGCTGTATCATTGACCACCTTAAGAGCGTTCACATGACTTTTTAGAGAATCACTGAAGTATTCTGTCACGTCAAAGAACTTCTTTGTTCTATTAGTAATGAAATGGCTCAGGTCTTTTCCTTCAAAAACTAGGTTTTTACCCTCTAATCGTTTCATTTCCTTTTTCTTTGCAGGTTTGGTTTCTAATTTTTAGTCATATTTTCCTTAACAGCCTGAGTAATACGTTCGTCCAAAAAAGCCAATCCTACGTTTGTTTCTCACAGATACCAAAGGTGTCTCTTAGCAACTGTGAGGGCACTTTTTTCTACGTCTGTATCTGGGTAAGTGCTCAGAAGCTGTAGCATATCCAAATCATTCTTTGGAGCCCATCGACTTACAATTGCCTCGTGCAAAAAGCAAACATATATGAGGCTGACAAAATGTGCGACCCATTTCATTCCTTTCAATTCTCATTGAGGAATATTCAACTGTTTAGTGAAGAGGACAATTTTAAGCGCATATATTGCCTTTGCCATCCACCTTGCTTGATGCAGAGCCCCCGGGATCCTGAAACTGAAGTCGTTTTTAGACCAAACTCCTAGGTACAGGAGTGAGAGTAGTAATAAAAGTGATCAATGTGTGCAACCGCTAAATATTATCCAGTCTTCTTGGCATATATATCTTTTACATCACTGAGACTTGGGGCGTAAGCAGTCATATGAAAAATCACATCTCTGGAAAAATTAAACACCCTAATATATATGTATATAACACCCCTGCAGAGAAAACAGTGTTGTAGTGGATGCTGCTGCTGCCAGCTACAGCAGCAGGCATCAGTGCTGATTCTTCACTACAAATCCCATGAGCACTTGCTCCTCCCTACAGCCAATAGCAGGGGGATCAGGGGGAAAGGGTAAAAAGAAAGAGGAAGAGCAGCGATGTTAGAGACACCAGCAGGGGCAGGAGATGGAGAGACAGAAGTGTGCCCTGCCTCGTTGCAGACATTACAGAACAGTCCTGATCGCTCCTGTATGAGAAGAGAAAGCTCAGCTGCTGCATTACCCCTACAGCCAAGTCTGAGCATCTTGCCCCAACGCCATTGCCATCCAAGCTACTGAATGCTGCAGGACAATCATAAGTGCACCAACGTATTCTGCAACCAGGCCCCAACTTTCGGACTGGATTAATTGCTAGACAGTAGGGTATAGTAAGCTAAGTGCTAGGAGTAGATAGCTGGGAAGTGTATACTGTCTTTATCTTCCAAAGGAGAGTGTGTGTGATTATATATATATATATATATATATACATATATACACACACACACACACATATATATATATACACACACACATACATAGCCGTAATCACACTGACCCAGAGAGTAAAGTTATTTATGCTGCAAACTGAACTTTGCAAAATGTAAGAAGGTAATGGCGGTATTGCCATTTTCCCCCCATTTCTCTTCAATAGGTCATATGTACTCCAAAATGGTGCCATTAAAAACTATAACTTGTCCCGCAAATAACAAGCCCTCATACGGCTATATTAAAGGAAAAATAGCAAAGTTATAGCTCTTGGAATATGACAATCAAAAAATGAGAAAAGTTGCTTCTTCACTAAGGTGCAAAATGCATAAAGGCAGAAAGGGTTAATTAGAAAGAAAAAAGAAAGAAAGAAAAAACACAACAGGAATTAAATGTTCCCCAAATTATCAATCAATGCACATCTCTAACTCATATTGTCTTATTTACACCATAAACAAATATTTTTTCCTTACTTTTGTCCTGTGCCATGTTTCAGCCCCAAGACGGCAGAGACTTCGGCAGCCACCTCACATGGGTTCTCTTCAGCATCCAGTTCATGGCTAGGGAGGAAACAATATACACATGACCTGATTTCTTTTATCCGTCTCATTTACACAGAGCAGAAACGTTTACAGCCAGAAGCTGAAGACCAAGTCCTGCTCCAACGGCTGCAGATGCAACGTCATGCCGGTACTGGACTGACACAGCAGCAACCAGGAGCATGTTGCTGATAAAAAAAGCCAGCATAAATATTATTGTACCTGTAGGTAAAACACCATAAAAGCAGTTCAGAGGGTAGATTTTATGGATGACAAGTCACAGAAATTGACTGAAAACTGCAAACAAATAAATAAATAAAAATCCTATGTTTTTCAACACAGTTGTGTTCTACCACATTCACGACACAAGGCATGCAGCAACTTCTGAGATCTTTCACTTGTAGCTGTTATCAGAGGCAAGGGCTGTAGTAAAAAGGCAGATCATCCATAAGACCGGATTCACCCAGTGTTTTTTGCTGCATTTTTCTCAGAACTTTTCATGGGGTTCACCTTTTTTTTGACCAGACAAAGTCTATTAACCCCTTCACTACCGAGCCACTTTTCACTTTAAATCCCAGGCCGTGACATGTGTCGCTTTTACTTGTCCAAGCCGTTCTGAGACAGTTTTTTCATGACACTTTGTACTTCATGACAGTGGTAAATTTCAGTCGATGTATTTCACCTTTTTTTTTTTTTTAACAAAAAATCCCAAAAATGACAGAAATTCTGGAAAAATTTACTATTTTCTGAATATGAATTTCTTTGCTTTTATGGCAGATAGTGATACCTCACAAAATAGTTATTACTTTACATTTTCCCTATGTCTACTGTGTGTTGGCTTAATTATGTAAATGTTATTTTATTTATTTAGGAAGTTAGAAGGCTTACAATTTTAGATGCAATTTTTCAAAATTTCAACATTTCCAACACTTTTTTTTTTAAGCACCAATTTAGTTCTAAAGTGATTTTCAGGGGCTTCTGTAATGGAAACCACCCATAAATGACCTCCTTTTAGAAACTACACCCCTCAAATTATTCAAAACTTATGTTACAAACTTTGTTAACCCTTGAGGCACAAGGATTAACAGGAAATTAAGGTAAAATTTCAAAATTTCTATTTTTTTGGAAGATTTTCCATTTTCTTCAATCTTTACTGTAACATAGCAAGGGTTTAAAAGGAAAATAAACGTCATTATTTATTACCCTGATTCTCCAGTTTACAAACCCCCCAAAAATATGCTCAAAAACGGACGTATGAGTTCAATCCGGGTGTCCCTCCATTCATAAATCCAGAACTTGTGAGTGTACCCAGAGCTACTCTCACAGATTTTTCAGTTTTATGCCATACCTTGCCCGCTTGCTGGGCAGGTACTGCCGGAATCTTTGAAAAGTAATAGGGATTTGTTTATGCAGACATTATGTTCTGGGTTGTACACTTTTGCAAAATTTGCATTGAAGTGGTCAAGGACGAGCCTAATTTTGAACAGACAGTCAAATGCGGGGTCATTCTGGGGTGGGCACTGTACATTGTCGTTAGGGATCGACCGATTATCGGATTTACCGATATTATCGGCCGATATTCAGGATTTTGAACGTTATCGGTATCGGCATTTATTTTGCCGATATTCCGATAACGTCCTGGGAACACAGATCGCGCTGCTGACAGCGCTCTCCGTGTTCCCTCAGCAGCAGCACAGGGGAGAAGGAGCAGTGTCTCCTCCCCCTGTGCTGCTGCTGCCGCTCCAGCCAATGGGAGGACAGGGGACAAGAGGAGGGGAGGAGCTATGGCCACTGCGCCACCAATGAAGCTTAATCTTACATTAATTCATATACAGGAGGCGGGAGCTGCAGAATCACATAGCCGGCTCCCGGCCTCTATGAGCTGTAGCTGCGATCTGCGGTAGTTAACTCCTCAGGTGCCGCGGATCGCAGCTACAGCTCATAGAGGTCGGGAGCCGGCTATGTGATCCTGCAGCCAGCTCCCGCCTCCTGTATATGAATAAATGTGAGATTAAGCTTCATTGGTGGCGCAGTGCGCCCCCCCAAGCCCCCCAGTATCAGACATTGGTGGCGCAGTGCGCCCCCCCTCCCCCCCCCCCCAATATTAGGCATTGGTGGCGCAGTGCGCCTCCCCCCCAAGCCCCCCCAGTATTAAGCATTGGTGGCGCAGTGCGCCCCCCCTCCCCCCCAGTATTAAACAGTGGTGCGCCCCCCCTCCCCCCCACCCCAGTCGCAGTGCGCCCCCCACAGGATTCCCTCTCCCCTGCTCCTCCGATCGGAGCCCCAGCAGTGTAATGCTGGGGCTCCGATCGGTTACCATGGCAGCCAGGACGCTATTGAAGCCCTGGCTGTCATGGTAAGCTCCATGCTGCTGTGTGCACAAAGCACACAGCAGCAGGGACAGTGTGAGCTCCTATTCACCCTGATAGAGCTCTATCAGGGTGAATAGGACAAGGGTTCTAGTCCCTAAGGGGGCTAAAAGTTAGTTAAAAAAAAAAGTAATAAAAATAAAAACACCAAAATATTAAATATAAATGAAAAAGAAAGATTTACAAAAAAAATAAAAATACACATTAACAATAAACATTAATTTTCAGCAGATTTGTGGGAATTTTAATTTTTTTTTCAAAAATGAAAATTCCCAGAATATCGGTATAAATTATCGGCTATCGGCCTGAAAGTTCACAAATTATCGGTATCGGTATCGGCCCTAAAAAATCAATATCGGTCGATCCCTAATTGTCGTAATGCAAAAACTTAAGTATTGATTGGAATCGATTACGGGCCATGGTATTACTGTAAATTGGAGTGTGGTACAAGACATCAGCACTCAAATACTGATTAATCTTAGTATTTTTTAATAATGCCCATATGCAACAAGAGCCCCCAAAAGGTCTTCATCTTTGCTGCATTTACTGGGGTCCAACCTTGTGGTCTAGTGTATGGCGTTGTGGGGTTCTGGGAAATATATTGCTGGGCGTATAAATTTGTTTGGGTTACCATAAAATTTATAAAATCTTCAGAAAAGATAAAAAATAAAAAATAAAAATTCTGTGAAGCCCGCACTATCTATCTGAATTCCTGAGTTGCCCACAAAGTCAGGAATTTGGGGCCGATAATCGTCAGAGGGTGGGGGGTCCATATGGGCTCACTCTGGGGGGCTGCCTCCGCTGCTACCCTGGGGCACCTTCTAAAAGGTCCCTCATCAGCGGATGATGATTAGAGGAAAGTGGCATCCTCTTCTCCCTCACTGGCAGACTCAGTTTCGGAGGCAAGCATGGCGTATGCCTCTTCAGCCGAGTATACTCGTTGGGATGGACAGGGCCATTTTTTTATTTATTGGGGTGTGACGTGTGAAATGTGTAAACCTTTATTTACTGTGATGGGTGTGTATGTTGTGTTTTCACCCGTGAAGGGGCTTATAATAAATTTGAAATTAAATTTAGGAGAAAAAAAATGGATTTTCTATTAAAAAAAAAGAGGATTTTCTGCACAAAAAAAAACAACAACTTGCAGTGCAAACTGAGCAGACACAGTAATAATGAACACTACAGATGGTGCGTTCGTGCAAAATTCTAAACTGACACTAACTGAAATATATATATATATATATATATATATATATTATCACTGCTTACCCAACGTATGTATGTAGAAATGGCCAGCACATCCAGTAGAAAAATATATTCAAAAATTTTATTCAGCCACAGTGGCACAAGAGGCGACGTTTCGGCTCAAAATCCTGAGCCTTTCTCAAGCATGGTTGAGAAAGGCTCAGGATTTTGAGCCGAAACGTCGCCTCTTGTGCCACTGTTGCTGAATACAATTTTTTTATATATTTTTCTACTGGATGTGCTGTCCATTTCTACACACACACACATATATATATATATACACACACACACATACATAACTAACTACCACTAACGGCAGGTCTTTTTTCACACACAAAAAAATCTAAATTGTGCAGATGTAAATGAGCACACTACTGATCGGTGCTCTGCAGCACGCACACAGATCGTGCGTGCAAAAACTTTAGTATAAACAAACATTCACTACAGTTTTAAAAAAGTGAACACTGGCTAAAAATTAGAGGACCTTTCACCGATTATGACAATGTGAACTAAGTATACAGACATGGAGAGCGGCACCCGGAGATCTCACTGCACCTACTATTATCCCTGGGTGCCGCTCCGTTCTCCTGCTATGCCCTCCGGTATTTCCGCTCACTAAGTTTATAGTAGGCAGAGATTTCAGTCACTAAGTTATGGTAGGCGGAGTCTGCCCTTGTTTTGCTGTAGCAATAGCCAATCGCAGCGCAGAGCTCACAGCCTGGGAGGTTATTTTCTCCTAGGCTGTGAGCTCTGCAATGCGATTGGCCAGCGCTACAGCAGAACAAGGGCAGACTCCGCCTACTATAACCTAGTGACTGAAATCTCTGCCTACTATAAACTTAGTGAGCGAAGATACCGGCGGGCATAGCAGGAGAACGGAGCGGCGCCCAGGGATAATAGTAAGTGCAGTGAGATCCCCGGGCGCCGCTCTCCATGTCTGTATACTTAGTTCACATTGTCATAATCGGTGAAATGTCCTCTTTAACTTATATCTATATAAAAAATATAACACTGGGCAGTGTAGGAGTGCCAGCGGCTGTAGATGCAATCCACCAACCAAATATAAAGAAAGAAACTCCACGGCACAATATACACTCACCTAAAGAATTATTAGGAACACCATACTAATACGGTGTTGGACCCCCTTTTGCCTTCAGAACTGCCTTAATTCTACGTGGCATTGATTCAGCAAGGTGCTGATAGCATTCTTTAGAAATGTTGGCCCATATTGATAGGATAGCATCTAGCAGTTGATGGAGATTTGAGGGATGCACATCCAGGGCACGAAGCTCCCGTTCCACCACATCCCAAAGATGCTCTATTGGGTTGAGATCTGGTGACTGTGGGGCCATTTTATTACAGTGAACTCATTGTCATGTTCAAGAAACCAATTTGAAATGATTCAAGCTTTGTGACATGGTGCATTATCCTGCTGGAAGTAGCCATCAGAGGATGGGTACATGGGTGGTCATGAAGGGATGGACATGGTCAGAAACAATGCTCAGGTAGCCCGTGGCATTTAAACAATGGCCAATTGGCACTAAGGGGCCTAAAGTGTGCCCAGAAAACATCCCCCACACCATTACACCAGCAGCCTGCACAGTGGTAACAAGGCATGATGGATACATGTTCTCATTCTGTTTGCGCCAAATTCCGACTCTACCATTTGAATGTCTCAACAGAAATCGAGACTCATCAGACCAGGCAACATTTTTCCAGTCTTCAACAGTCCAATTTTGGTGAGCTTGTGCAAATTGTAGCCTCTTTTTCCTATTTGTAGTGGACATGAGTGGTACCCGGTGGGGTCTTCTGCTGTTGTACCCCACCTTTCTTTCCCATTCTGACATTCAGTTTGGAGTTCAGGAGATTGTCTTGACCAGGACCACAACCCTAAATGCATTGAAGCAACTGCCATGTGATTGGTTGACTAGATAATCACATTAATGAGAAATAGAACAGGTGTTCCTAATAATTCTTTAGGTGAGTGTATATATATATATATATATATATATATAAATAAAACCAAAAATATATATATACATATAGAGCTCTGTATATATTTATATAAAGCCTTAACTACAATTTCTTATTTTTGAAAAAAAAAAAAGAAAAATTGGCAAAAAAATAATAAATCAACACAAATGTGAAAAAAAAAGTGCACTTATGCACTTAACAGCACTTGGCGGTCACAGCTCGAATGCAGAAACACTGGTGCAGAGCTGGAAAAAAAAAAACAACAAAAAAAAAAAACACACGTACCAAATGGCATCTGTAAAAAAAAAAAAAAAAAAAAAAGATGGGGGGGGGCGGCTAGGGCAGAGGGGGAAAGGGACAGGGAAGGAGGGTGGTTTAGGGATCTGGAACAGCTGCAAATGAAAAAAATATATAATTATCAGTGCAGCAATTCCAGATGTTGTTGTTATTTTCCTCTCAGCAGGCAGTCACCAGCTAGAATGGTTCAGCCTCTTCCTGTGCTGCTATAGCGCTGCCATTGGCTGGAGCGTTGTTCCAGCCAATCGCAGCGCTGGCAGGGGATGCCAAACACCGATGTCCCCTGCCTGACCTTGGGGGAGACAGGTGAGACATGGTTTAAAAAACCACCCGGAGCTGCGATTGGCCAGTCTGCAGAAACCAGCCAATGGCAGCGATTGGGGCTGCAGGGGGGCAGAAAAACCTCCCTGTGCCCGTAAAGATGGCTGCCTGCCATGCAGAGCAGCCATCCTTCCCCAGTCACCGATCGATTTTGCTCAGGGACCGGCTGTACACAGCAGAGAAATCTGTAGCAGAGGAGTAGCTGAAAACAGGTCATTTTTTGTGGCAATTTTAGAGCTCATGCACATGACTGTTGATCTTTTCACTTCACTTCAATGGGGCTGCAAAAGATGCAGACAGCACACTGTGTGCATGAGCCCTTACAGGAGCTTTTTAAATCAGCTACTACAATTTTTACATTGTGTAAAAAACATTTTTTTTTTTTTTTTTTACATTGAAGGGGTTTTCTGAGACTTAAATACTGATGAGCTATCCTCTGGGTAAGTCATCTGTATCTGATCAGTGGGGCTCTGATACCGGGGACCCCTGCCGATCAGCTTTTCCTAGGCCAGCGACGGCACATTCATCGGTCACATGGCACGGGCGCAGCTCAGTCCCATACAACGCTGTGCTTGATGAACAGGGAGAAGGCAGCAGCACTCACAGGAATGCCGATGCCTTCTTAAACAGGTGATCAGTATTAACATCCCTTTTAAAGTAATTGGGTAAAGTGTTAGTGGAGTTTTGAATGTGGACTTAGCTGCAGAAAACACCCATTTTCCACTTCTGAATCAGTGGCAGATGTTAGCCATACTCTCAATCTACACTGTCTACAATACTATACTCTATCTACTTCATGCCGCCAGGCTCCATTTCACTTCGGAAACTAGGTACAAGGTCATTGGAGAAAAAAAACTAAAGGGTTAAAAAAGGTCCACCTTACCTCCGCTTGATTTTAGCCTGTTTGCACTCTGGAGGATCATCCTCATCATCATCATCTTGTCCATTAGCTGGCATCTGTCCACCAGGCGAAGTATTCTTTGGCACTTCTGAAACTTGAGAAAAAATAAAACAAGTGATAATAATGGTAATAAGTTCTTATAAAGTAATTGCAATCATTGTCCACTCAACCATAATATCTAGCATGAGGATATGAAGACACATGAAACCTGCTGGAAAGTCCTGTCCATGTGAAGACCAATCTAAACCTGGGCTCAGGCTCCTGGCACACAGCACCCTCAATGTCCACCATCAGAGACCAGACCCATCTAGTACCTTTCTAGTTTTCTATGCAGGCCTCTGGTGGAAACCGCTAAATTTCAATGCACTTTGTAAAAGGTTATGAATATTTATACAGGGACTAATCTACTGGTGAGTGCTGGAGGAAGCACAGTGTGTTGACAATCCCCAATCCTTAAAGGAGTATTCCTTTATGGAGTCCCTTTTTAATAAGGTCCCATAGTGTGTGGTAGCAAAGAGTCATGCCCACCTGCTTCCGGCTGCCCCGGTTCGACACCTCGGCTCAGTTAAGCAATATCCCATTTACTTACTTCCGGGTGAGTACGGATGGAGTCACATATTCTGCTGCAGCCAATGACTGGCCTCAGTGGCGCACGTAGCCCTGTCCGTACACAGTCAGAACCAGAAGCTCATCAGATGGATTCAGGGCACCACAAGGGAATGGTGGGGAGCAGGGGAGTAGGCTTCTTTCCTTAGGTATCACATGCTAGAAAGTCTAATTAAAAAAGGATCCGATCCTGGAAACCCCTTCAAGCGATTTTACACACACATAACTACCAGAAATTAAAGAGAACATGTATGTTTTAGTAAATACAAAAAAAAAATGCCTTTGCTTTTCTTAGATTTAGTAAAACAGACATGTCACGAGAGGGGTCCTTTTAAAGCCACATATTAGATCATTTCTCAATGCAATAATTCGACTGGTCATCGCATTAGGAGCATACAGTGGGCACATTTATTAAGCTTTTTATGTTATGTTTCAGTTTTGTGACATAAAAATGTCTCAAATTATGTCAAGAAAAGTGAACGGGGGTCAGCGGGAGTGGGCGTGGCCTGCCACAGCTGGTAATAGTTACTATAATTTATGCCACCATCTGGTATAAACTATAGTTCACGTTAAGACAGCTCATAGCTGGTACCGAATATCTGTGCATTGTGCGCTGAAAGACTTTATATTAAAGGGGTTCTGCAGTTTTTTTAAACTGATGATCTATCCTCTGGATAGATCACCAGCATCTAATCAGCGGGGTTCATCTGAATGAAGCTTAGCTCCGCCCAGGCCAGTGATACTAGTCATGACGTTACTAGGCCTGCGGTAAACAGCGATAAGGCCGCGGCACTACTGCCAGCGCCTCTGCCTTTGCAAACAGCTGATCGGCGAGGGGTTGGACCCCCGCTGATCAGATGCTGATGATCTAGCCAGAGGATCCAGAGGATAGATCATCAAAAAACTGCAGAACCCCTTTAAGTCCAGTGTCTGTCTGGAGTCTGCCCCAGTGGCTTTCAGTTTTATATATTCAGCGTCCCTGTCACCGCCTTTCACATCACACAGTGCTTGACAATTAAGGCTCTGTTCACTTCTGCATCATTGTCAGACCTGTTGCACAATGGACACCAGTGGCGACCGCTGGACCCCGCTGATGTGTAACAGCACTGTTCTTCCTGTCAAAACCAAAGGAGCTTCCAAAGTAGGTGTGAACAGAGCCAAACACGAATTCTAGAAAACAGCAGGCAGAGGTGTCGCAGCATGGTCAAGTACAGAAATCTACGGAAAGAATGGTCATAGAGCAAGTTAAACCAGTAACTAATTGTGGGGCACTGGGGATATCTGAAAGGGGGGCAAGCAAAAATAAATTTGGCTGCTGTTCCGCTTTTATACTACAATAAAAATTCTGATAACGATTAATAAAATGTGTAGAAATCATAATCCGTGAAAGTGTGCGCTCAAACAAATCGCAAGACTGTGGAAGAGGAGGAATAGAAATCGGCCAGTAGTTAATCACAAGGAGCTTTCCTCCCATTTATAAATTGCTTTAATGAAAACTCAGCTAAGGCCATTTCCTGCTTTATATCAGCAATAAATTAGCTATTAGTAAAAATCAATAGGTGCTAATTTTACAGACCTGGCTGGCTTGTATCAGTGCGTCCAGACGATGCTTCCCTCTTGGCAGAGCCAACCTCCCTGGGCTCACTCTGGTCTGGATCACAAGGGCATTGAGCTCCCAGGCTCTCTGGGTCCTGCATCGGATGACTCTCATAAATAACACTTAAAGGTTTACTGTCTCTCTCCATTTCCTTTATATCAAGATTTATGATCTTCAGTCCATGTACGCAGTCACTGAGACAATCAATACTTTCTGTAGAAGAAGGAGGTATGTGCAGACTATGGTTTGTGTGCCGAACATTAGCTGCAGCTGGTGCCACTTGTGTGTCTTTACCTTCACAATCACTAGGTTCATCAAAAGTCCACCCCTGTTGTGCCCAGTACTGAAACTGCTCAGAATACTGCCAGTACAATTCATTATAATGCTCAGCCCATTCTTCCTTGGTTGCAGAGCAATTCCATGGCTCAGGTTCGCAATCGTCACTTGTTACTGCCAGATCTTCATGCTTTTTAATCCAAGCCTGCCATAGCAATCCCTGTCCATACTGGTTCCAGTAACGTTCCCAGCTCTCCTGCGAGCTTGGCCGTGCGGAGAGCGGTTCCAGATCAGCCACATCCTCACTGGTACCTCCAGCAGGACTTTCTTCAATGTCAGGCTGCTCAATGCTAGGAGAACCACCTTCGTCTTTGCAGACCTCACTAATATCCTCCATAGCTTCTTTTATGCTTTCATTTATGTATTTGGAGCATTTTGTCTTTTTCTTCTTTTTCTTATGGATTTTATCTTCCTTCACACAAGTTTCCAGTGGCTGAAAACAATCCACACAATATCAATAGTAAGTTATATCTACACAATGCACAAGATTTAGGCTAGGGTCTACACGAGTCACATAGCCAAAGGTCGCAGTTTAGTTCTGCCTGTATTGCGATTAGGGTGCATGCACACAACAATATTTTTTGGTTCGTGTCCGTTCCACATTTTTTTCAGATCGCATCCGGATCGATTCATTTCTATGGGGCCACAAGAAAAAAATGCAGACATCCATGTGGCCAAGCCGCAAATCATAGAACATGTCCTATTCTTGTTCCTTTTGCGGACAATAAGCATTTTTTTATGGGGCCCACGAAAAGTGCGGGATGCACACGGACGTGATTTGCGGACTGCAAAATGGATACGGTCGTGTAAACACATCCTTAAGGAAAGTGAATAGAGGTGTGTTGCAATCCGCAAGCTGCTGTGACTGCGACTGACCTCCAGAGATTCAATGCCCCACTAAACAGGCTGCATGTACTGAAAGGAACCTGTCATGTTGAACATGGTGCTACAGCTGCAGGCACCATGTTATAGAGCAGATCGATATATAGTTTTATGGGAAGAAATTCTGTGTAACTTGTAATTTATTCACCTAAATTCCTGCTCATTCTGGGATTTGAAGTCCAGGAGGTGGTCTTATCAGTGATCGGCAGCCTTCCCTCTATGACGGTGTATACAGAGATAGCTGTCATCATGGATAGGACCGTCTCATTGACTTCAAAGCCCAAAGCAGGAATTTAGATGAACAAATTACAAGTTATACTGAATCTTTTCCCATAAAACTAAAACATTGAAAACAGTCCCATTAAACAGTCCGCTCAGCTTCTCCTGTTCTATCACATGCTGCCTGTAGCTTAGATTGTATTCTCATGGTGAGAATGGAGCAAATACTTGTAATTACACTACGCCGCCACGTAGTGTAATGACCAGACAGTCAAACAGCTGATTGGCAGGGGTGCTGGAGCCCCGCTGATCAGATATTGATGATCTATCCTGAGGATAAGTCATCTATATAAAGCACTGCAAAATCCCTTTACAACGTCATTTTTCTCAGCATTTTTATGTACACTGGGAGAGAAAAACAATGTAGGAATGGGCGATATGTAAAGTTTTAGTTTTCTCTCCCTATGTATCTAATACATTTATTTAAAGAGAACCTGTCATCATGAAGAATGAAATACAAGTTATACTGAATCTTTTTCCACAGATCTACATAACAGTCCACTCAGCTCCTCCTCCATAACATGAAGCCTGCAGATCAGACGCCATGTTCAGCATGACAGGTTCCCTTTTACTGATTGGTATATTTATGGCAGGATTACCTAAGAGCCAGCAGTATTTTTTATTTTAAACAATTGTAGGGTTATCTGACATTTTGAATAGTCTCAGACAACCCCTTTGAAGACCACTTCCATCGCCATTTTGGCCTTATGAAAACTGGTGGTTCTTATACAAACAGATGTGACCCGGATAAATGCACTGTAACAAACAGAACCAGCCAAGCCTTACCACAAAGTTCTTCTCAAATGATGACCCACCAAACTGTATCGGGAGACCCATCCGCAGCATTAGCTCAGACTCCGAGTCTAGTTCTCCTTCCTCCACAGGTTGGTCAGAGACATTGGACATCTCCAGCTCTTCCTGATCATCCTCTTCCTCATAATCTGCAGGAAAAACACAACTTTACACTGACTGAAACACACAGGTCTAGTTATGACTTTGTCATCAATTTATATATAATGAAGGTGTAGCTGGTATTATCCTCTGCATTGCAAAAGGTTAGATCTGCAGAAGATCCATTACATATTGGTCAAGGTGTTTCTTAAAATATCTACAGCATTTTCCAAAAGTTTGTGAGGATCTTAAAAGGGAATCTTTTACCAAATTTGTTTTCTGCCATCTGAAACCAGAGAGTGGCACATATTATTTTCTCTAATCTGGTTTAATTTTCTGATTACAGAACTTTCTATTCTATTTCCTGAAGATAACTATGGGACGACCATCTTGTCCGAGCTGTTCTTAACAGCATTTAGACTTACGCTTTACAGCAGCCACTGGGGACCAGACACAATGGATCAATGCAGAGGTCAGGAGGGAGAAGATAAGGGGTGATATCACCTATTGTGACTGCTGGATCCTGTGATATAATAGATATGTATCTATCTATCTATCTATCTATCTATCCTGCCTGTAATGATAAGCAGATAACTGCAGATAACTGCAGTAAAGTGATCTGTACAGACCAACGCCTTAGGCTCCATTCACACGTCCGCAATTTCATTCCGCATTTTGCAGAACGGAATTGCGGACCCATTCATTCCTATAGGGCAGCCCACTGTGCTGCCCGGCACAGAATTGCGGATCCGCACTTCTGGGTCCGTACTTCCGTTCCGCAAAAAAATAGAACATGTCCTATTCTTGTCTGCAATTGCGGACAAGAACAGGCATATTCTATTAGGGCCGGCAATGTGCGGTCCGCAAAATGCGGAACGCACATTGCCGCTTTCCGTGTTTTGCGGATCCGTGGCTCCGCAAAATACGTTGCGGACGTGTGAATGGAGCCTTAGGCTTATGGACCAGTGTGAAAACTGCAGGATTGTAGCCTTGTTAATACAGATATTGACAAGGAAAACTAAAAATAACATCACCAAAATGTCTCTATTGTGTTCAACATAAAACTATGATTGAGGGTACTTTCACACTTGCGTCGTTGGATTCCAGCAGGCAGTTCTGTTGCCGGAACTGTCTGCCGGATCTGGCAATCTGTATGCAAACGGATACCCTTTGTAGACGGATCCGGATCGGTCTCACAAATGCATTGCAATACCGGATCCGTCTCTCCGGTTGTCATCCGGAAAAATGGATCCAGTATTTATCTTTTTCACATTTTTAAAGGTCTGCACATGCGCAGACCGCAAAACCGCATCAGTTTTTTCTGCAACACTTGGGGCCGGATCCGGTATTAATGCATTTCAATAGATAATAAGTGTTCTGGAATTTTGGACGGAGAAGATAAGCGGTGGGAAGTGCAAGTGTTATATAGGCGATGGGAAAAATAAATTTACACCTCTTGCCATTCCAAGGTCAATACCTATATATTTTTGTCCATTGTGGTGTCTCCTGAGACCCCTCTGTGGAAGCAACAGCATGCTGCTGTATTTTCTCAGTACAAAAACCGTACAGCGACTGAACTGAAGACATCCTGAATGGATTGCTCTCCATTCAGAATGCATTAGGATAAAACTGATTATTTTTTTTCTGGTATTGAGCCACTAGGGCGGAACTCAATATCGGAAAAGTTTAACGCAAGTGTGAAAGTAGCCTTAAATAATAGGTTATTTTTTCGGATGACACATTCCCTTTAACAAGTGAATAGGGTAAAAAAAAAAAATATTAGTTATTTCGCACATTTAAGACACCTGGCTGGCATACAGTTTTTCACAATACCAACAGTCCGATGGTGTGTGTATTATGTAATTTATCAGACTTTTTGCAACTGATGACACCCTGGACCCCCACAGATTAGCCGTTTGAGAAGGCCCTAGCCAACTGACGTCATGACCATCGGTATCGTGGCCTATGCACAGCGCAGCACTAGCGCCTAGGCCACATGACCCACAACATGCCGGAATCCCCAGAGATCCAGAGGATAGATCATGAGTTACAATGAGGAGAACCCCTCTAACTATGAGCACTGTATACAGTAAAGGTCCCTGCACATAACAGCAAAAGTGCCTGAACTAATGGTCAGCTCAAGTGAGACTGCTGTTTAAGTAGCATGAACGGCGACAATCTATGGAATGTGCTGAGGAATTGCAAGTGTTATATAGGCGATGGGAAAAATAAATTTACACCTCTTGCCATTCCAAGGTCAATACCTACCGTATTAGACGGACCTAGGTTTTTGGGGAGGAAAATAAGAAAAAAAATATTTTTAACCAAAAGGTGTGCTGTGGGTTTGGTGGGTTTGGAACTAGGTGGTCTGTGGATGGCACTATTACTGGGGATCTGTGGATGACGGACACTGTTATGGGGGGATCTGTGGATGACGGACACTGTTATGGGGGGATCTGTGGATGACGGACACTGTTATGGGGGGATCTGTGGATGACGGACACTGTTATGGGGGGATCTGGGGATGACGGACACTGTTATGTGGGGATCTGTGGATGACGGACACTGTTATGGGGGGATCTGTGGATGACGGACACTGTTATGGGGGGAACTGTAGATGACGGACACTGTTATGGGGGGATCTGTGGCTTGCACTGTTATGGGGGGATCTGTGGCTTGCACTGTTATGGGGGGATCTGTGGCTGGCACTGTTACAGGGGGGGGGGGGATCTGTGGATGGCACTGTTATACATGTGTCATCCACAGACCCTCCCAGCCCATAACTGTGCCATCCACAGATCCCCCGCCGCTCCAGTATACTAATATAATATGTCTTATTCAATTAATAGTTATTAAATATGCCTCTTTATTTCTAATAGTACCTTAAATCCTAAGCGCTTCAGTACAATGCCGGCAGGCCGGGCAGCCGGCTCGTCACTCACTGACGTCACTTGCCTGCGCCGCCTGCTTCATTCTTAAAGTAGGCGGCGCAGGCACGTGACATCAGGGAGTTACGCTGCCGCCCGCCCTGCATTGTACGGATGCGCTTAGGATTTAAGGTACTATTAGGCATAAAGGGGCATATTTAATAACCATTAATTGAATATGACATATTATATTAGTATACTGGAGCGGCGGGGCGGGGCTATAGTACAGTGACTGCACCGCCCCGCCGCTATTGCCGGCCCCAGCTCCTCCTCCCAGTCCCTCCCCGAGTCCCCGCTCGCTTTACATCGCTGCCAGCGATGTAAAACTGACTGCATTCGCCGTATAACACGCAGGGGCATTTTCCCCCCATTTTGGGGGAAGAAAAAGTGCGTCTTATACGGCGAAAAATACGGTATATATTTTTGTCCATTGTGGTGTCTCCTGAGACCCCTCTGTGGAAGCAGCAGCATGTCTTCATAATAATAAACTCTACTATTTGACCTGATTCACACGACCATGATCGACCTGGGAAACACGGTCTATGCCGGCTGCATCTCCCTGGCACTGCATGCCCAAATCGAAGAGGAGTTTGAATGGAGTGCAGTAAATGGCTCCGTCAGTCCTAAAGACATTAATTTGAGTAGCTAAGCTAGGTTAACCTCCTCTTTACTGTGGTTGTGCAAAGGGAAGAAACGGAAGCCCCCCTACCCCCAATTGTTGGGAGTCCCATTGGTGTTGTCTTCAGTAATCAGACATTTATCACTTATCCTGTGGATGGATGATAAAGGTGCATTGTAGAACAACCCTTTAAATATTGAAACAGCATCCTCCGACAGACAGGAACGCAGGGAATGATTTGGTTTTGCTAAAGATACTAAAGCATCTTTTTTCTGAAACTTACAGGACAATTCAATAAAGGCTGATGTGCAAACAATACCTCTGAGAATCTTCTTATTGCTGTCAATTCCCCTCAATCCTAAATGGTACAGGTAGCGATCACTAGAAGAAAAAAGCAATAGTATATGAGGGAGGATAAGAGCACATCCAGTGATGACAGGAGGCTTAGATAACACGTGAAATCATACATCCCACAGTTACAATGCCTGTATAATTAGATTGACATATGCTGCTAAGCACAAGGATGCAGACAGGCCAGCCTCCCAGCTAAAACCACTCTTCAGTACAAGAAAACAATTGACTCTTAAAGGGAATGTGTCACCGAAACTTTTTCTGCCAGTTAAAACCAGATAGTGACACATATCCCTTTTTTCTAATGTTTCTATTTTTCAATTGCAGATTTTTTTAATTCTATTTCCTGAAGATGTTTATGGGGGTGGCCATCTTGCTTGAGCTGTTCTTAAAGGCGTTATTCTGAGAATTTACCAGCTTTTAGAGGGCTTTGTGAGTGTCGTGGCCTCTGCCTGGGCCATGTGACATCACTGTACATCGGTCACATGGCCAAGTTGCAGCTCAGCCCTGTTCAAGTCAATGGTTGCAATACCAAACACTGCCACTACATAATGTACAGCACTGTGCTTGGAAAGCTGCAGGGAACCTCACCAGAGCACTGGTGAGCGAGGAAACAGCTGGTCAGTGAGGATGCCCAGATTTTAAACCCCGCCAATGTTATAATGATGACCTATCCTGAGGATAGGTCATCATTATAAATTCCTAATAAACCCCTTTAACAGCATTTAGACATATGCTTTCCAGCAGCTATCAATGGCCATAGATGCAATGGTCAGGAGGGGACCTCACTGACTTCTATGGGAGAGTTTTCTAGACATGTTTGGTGACCTGTGCAGAGATCAGGGGGGAGCAGATAAGCTGTGATATCACCTATTGGGAACAGTGAATCCTGTGTTATCCATATATAGGTGCTGTCATTCTAATTCTGTCAAGTGATCTGTGCAAATAAAGAAGCGGCGTCTATTATTATGCTAAGGGTTCAATGTGCAGGATTTTATGTTTTTTGTTTAAATATAGACAGTGACACGGAAAATAAACATATTTTTTAAGAATTTTTGAATGTGTTATTTTTAACATAAAAACGTGATTTAAACAGATCATTTCTGATGACACATCCCGTTTAAACGGTTATGAGCTAAGAATAGAAGGAAAAACTTTGACATTTAAAGGGGTAGCATTTTAAAAGTCTGGTGTATACGGATGTAAAAACATACCAGGATGAATTTCTTCGATTTGGTAACAGCAGTGTACATGATATAGAGTGGGTGGGTGAAGGCTTACATAACCGTACCATATGACCACTTCTTCACCACACTTGGTCTATAAGGTGCACATACACCTTCAATAGTTGTTCGGAGGACGGTTCTCTCTCCTGACTTCCCCATGCAGGCTTGGCCTAGCGTGTATGTGTTTCTAATGGGGAGAGGAAGGTGCCTGGTAGCAGGCAAGAAAAAAAGGACTGTGCATTGAAATAAATGTGTGATTCTCTCCAGGGGCAGAGTCAGGAGCTCCCCATACACATTAGCTTGCCGACAGGTTCGGAGAACAATAGTCTAATGTCAATGGGGACCTTGACGACCCAGGATAACCACATAGAATACAACTGAAGTCACAATCAATCAAAAACCTCTTCAAAATACACAGGACAAAATGCTTAGCACTTACTTGAAAAAAGCTCTGGAGCAGAGACACAGAATCCGACTGTCCTCGCTCAGATCATCCACATAAAGACACATTTCTGCCACCTGATTCCACTCCACACACAGCATGGTCCTGAAGAAAACCAAACAAGTCAGGAAGCTTTATGAAAGCCTTCTGGGTTATTACACCAAACGGCACAAACAAATACTGCCCGTTTTGTTAAAGGGAATCGGTCACATTGAAAATGCAGGCCATTCTGCAGGCGGCATGCTGCTGAGCCGGTTAATACATTTGGTGCATCTTAGGCTGCATTCGCATCTGCAGCAAAAGGATCTAGCTGCCTGATCCGGGAAAAATGCTGGCTGTCGGCCAGAACAAAAACCGTTGCATGCAACAGTTTATGTTGGGCTGAAACTCAGCATTTATGCAGAAAATGGCCGGATCACCACCGGAAACCATCATAGTCAACAGGGATCCAGAGGTGATCTGTAAAATCCGGCAATGTGGAATCCAGTGAACTCTGGAAGGCTGTTCTCTGCCGGAGATGTGAACGTGGCCTTACTGCACCAGACTTTTTATCTTAGTTAATCCGCATTAATGTATTTTGGAAACGCTTTCAGGAAGAAGCCATAAAACAATAATCTCCTGATCTAAAACTGGCAGGGACTCAGCAATAACCTGCAGAGCCGCTAACAGGTCCTCTGCTGTCTCCTGGATTAGCCGGAAACAGGCGTGATATGTGGCGGGCAATATTCTGATAGTGGACTGCAGGCTTTACACTGATAATAATACAATAGTCAGTTATTAAAAACCACACTCCAGGTTCCTATTGAAAGGAAGCAGCAATTCTGATAATAAAAGAGAGTCTTGCTTTGTGCATGGGAGGATTTTCCGATAGACACCGCCATAGGATGCCACTGTACTGAATGCCGCAGTCTGCTGGGGTTTTCCATACAGCTATAGCGGTATATACCAGCCCAATGGAGGCCAAAAAGGACACAACTGCAGCCTCCATTGGCTGAATGAAGGCATGCGAATACATTTGATGAAAGCGCCAGGAATTTTCATGGTGCATATGGCAAAGACACTGCTAACACAGGGTGAAAGTAGTCCTATTAAAGCAAGAGAGCAGGTAGCGTGGCTGCTCCACTTGTCTATAATACCGTATGAAAAGGAAAGAGCACAACAAAAATTAAAAGAAAAAAAGATTGTGTCATGAAACATGTTCTAGATTTTTCAAACTAGCCCCTGAATCTGAAAACTTTTTGTATAGCCTGCAAGCTATCCAATAAAATGTCTCTGTATAGCGCCACCTGCTGTTTGTTCTTCTCCTTATTTTATTTCCATCTCGCCGATCTGGTCGAACATGCTCAGTTTAAATCTTCAGCTGCCGCCAGCCATATGTTCTGTTAGAAGCTGTGGCAGTTACAGGGAGAGAACTGCAGCAGAAAGGACATTACCCCTGAGCTGCCAGACTGAAGATAACCTAGCAGAGCAATTGGAGCAGTGCATTTGGAGATCTCTGGACACATGTGAGATACAGGGCTGGTTCTAGCTTTGATAGGAAGGAACTTTCATGTACTACATGATTTAATATTTTTTTTTATCATAAACCCTCGAAACACTATTTAAACCGCATAGAAACCTATTTACAGAGATGTTGGTTTGTTTTTGTGTTTTATTTGTTGCCGATTTAAACCATTGAAGTCTATGGGGAAAACAGGTGAAGAATTTTTGCTCCATTTTTTGACAAATTTTAGGTGCAGGCACATTAGCAAGTCTAGGCCATAGTGTGGAAGCAGCCATAGACGTTTCATACATTTCCACCAATGTGTGAAGAACACCTAAGACTACCTACACATGGGTGCGGCCAGGGAGCAGAGAAGGCCCTTCATTCTCAGGGGTCAATGGGGGCTCCAGAGGTCTAACCTCTACCAATCATAAAGTGATCTAGTGATGTATTCTAGTGATATTCCACCACTTTTTAAGGGTGTCAACAACCAGATATTACAGAAACTCACATGTGCACAGACCGGACCTGTGGTTGTCTTCTCACCTGCTAGGAGAAGTGCAGTTCTAGAAGAGAATCATAAGACCGATGAGTTCTTCTTAGAAATACGTTTCTGTGGTTAGAAATAAAACAAAATTATATTTCAGCTCTGTAAACCATTAAAAATAATTTACTGTACTGGAGATACCATTTGGTACAGAAGACCCATCATATTAATGGAGAATGTCAGAACTATAGTCGATGTATTGTGGGGTTCATAAAGATACACTGGACCTGCAAAAACCGTGAAGACATTAAATGGGTTGTCTCACTTCAGCAAATGGCCTTTATCTTGTAGAGGAAGTTAATACAAGGCATTTCCTAATGCATTGTGATTGTCCATATTGATTCATTTTTCCATCTCATTATACACTGCTCCTATCCAGGGGTTATGACCATCCTGCAATCCAGCAGCAGTGGTCGTGCTTGCACACTAGAGAAAAAAAACACCAGCCTATGAGTGCTCCCACAGTCCCGGCCACAAGAGAAGCAGGCAATTTTTACTATAGTGTATAAGCACGGCCACTGCTGCTGGAATGCCATTTGCTGAAATGCGACAACCCCTTTAACCCCTAAGGGAACAGGCAATTTTTTGCAAATCTGACCAGTGTCGCTTTAAGTGGTGATAACTTTAAAACACTTTGACTTATCCAGGCCATTCTGAGATTGTTTTTTCGTCACATTGTACTTCATGACACTGGTAAAATGGAGTAAAAAAAATTAATTTTTATTTATAAAAAAAAATACAAAATTTGCCAAAAATGTGGAAAAATTAGCAAATTTCCAAGTTTCAATTTATCTACTTCTATAATACATAGTAATACCTACAAAAATAGTTATTACATTCCTCATATGTCTACTTTACGTTTGGATCATTTTGGGAATGACATTAAATTTTTTGGGGATGTTACAAGGCTTAGAAGTTTAGAAGCAAATCTTGAAATGTTTCTGAAATTTTCAAAAACCCACTTTTTAAGGACCAGTTCAGGTCTGAAGTCACTTTGTGAGGCTTACATAATAGAAACCACCCAAAAATGACCCCATTCTAGAAACTACACCCCTCAGGGTATTCAAAACTGATTTTACAAACTTTGTTTACCCTTTAGGTGTTCCACAAGAAATAATGGAAAATAGAGATACAAATTCAAAATTTCACTTATTTGGCAGATTTTCCATTTTAATATTTTTTTTTCCAGTTGCAAACAGCCAAACAAAACTCAATATTTATGGCTCTGATTCTGTAGTTTACAGAAACACCCCATATATGGTCGTAAACCGCTGTACGGTCACACGGTAGGGCGCAGAAGGAAAGGAATGCCATATGGTTTTTGGAAGGACAATTTTGCTGGACTGGTTTTTTGACACCATGTCCCATTTGAAGCCCCCCTGATGCACCACTAGAGTAGAAACGCCAAAAAAGTGACCCCATTTTAGAAACTACGGGATAGGGTGGCAGTTTTGTTGGTACTAGTTTAGGGTACATATGATTTTTGGTTGCTCTATATTGCACTTGTGAGGCATGGTAACAAGAAATAGCTGTTTTGGCACAGTTTTTATTTTTTGTTATTTACAACATTCATCTGACAGGTTAGATCATGAGGTATTTTTATAGACCAGGTTGTCACGGACGCGGCGATACCCAATATGTACGGTATACTATTTTTATTTATGTGAGTTTTACACAATGATTTCATTTTTGAAACAACTATAGTCTGAGAGCCATAGTTTTTTCAGCTTTTGGGCGATTATCTTGGGTAGGGTACAATTTTTGCAGGATGAGATGACTGTTTGGCACTATTTTGGGGTGAGTATGACTTTTTGATCGCTTGCTATTACACTTTTTGTGATGTAAGATGACAAAAAATTGCTTTTTTTTTACACCGTTTTTATTTTTTAACGGTATTCACCTGAGGGGTTAGGTCATGTGATATTTTTATAGAGCAAGTTATTACTGACACGGCGATAACTAATATGTATCCATTTTTTTTATTTATGTAAGTTTTACACAATGATTTCATTTTTGAAACAAAAAAAATCATGTTTTAGTGTTTCCATAGTCTGAGAGATAGTTTTTTCAGTTTTTGGGCGATTATCTTGGGTAGGGTATGATTTCTGCGGGATGAGATGACTGTTTGATTGGCACTATTTTGGGGTGAGTATGAGGCTAGTTTCACACTAGCGTTCGGCTGTCCGCTCGTGAGCTCCGTTTGAAGGGGCTCACGAGCGGACCCGAACGCTTCCGTCCAGCCCTGATGCAGTCTGAATGGATGCGGATCCGCTCAGACTGCATCAGTCTGGCGGCGTTCAGCCTCCACTCCGCTCAGCAGGCGGACACCTGAACGCTACTTGCAGCGTTCGGGTGTCCGCCTGGCCGTGCGGAGGCGTGCAGATCCGTCCAGACTTACAATGTAAGTCAATGGGGACGGATCCGTTTGAAGATGCCACAATATGGCTCAATCTTCAAGCGGATCCGTCCCCCATTGACTTTCAATGTAAAAGTCTGGACGGATCCGCTCAGGCTAATTTCACACTTAGCTTTTTTTTGCTAATATAATGCAGACGGATCCGTTCTGAATGGGGCCTCCGTCTGCATTATTATGATCGGATCCGTTCGAACGCTAGTGTGAAAGTAGCCTTACTTTTTGATCGCTTGCTATTACACTTTTTGTCACACCGGCAGGGTGTCACAAAAAATGTCACACCGTTTTTTTTAATATTTTTTTTACGGTATTCCTCTTAGGGGTTAGGTCAGGTGATATTTTTATAGAGCAAGTAATTACGGACACGGAGATACCTAATATGTATACTTTTTTTTTTATATATGTTTTACACAATGATTTAATAAAAAAAAATATATAAATCATGTTTTAGTGTCTCCATATTCTGAGAGCCATAGTTTTTTCAGTTTTGGGGAGATTATCTTAGGTAGGGTCTCATTTTTTTGTGGGATGAGATGATGGTATGAGTGGCACTATTTTGGGGTGCATATGACTTTTTGATCGCTTGCTATTACACTTTTTGTGATGTAAGGTGACAAAAAAATGGTTTATTTAGCACAGTTTTTATTTTTTATGGTGTTCATCTGAGGGGTTAGGTCATGTGATGTGTTTATAGAGCTGGTCGATACCGACGTGGCAATACCTAATATGCACACTTTTTTTTATTTATGTAAGTTTTACACAATAGCAACTTTTTAACCCCTTAAGGACCGAGGACGTACCGGTACGCCCTATTTCCCGAGTCCTTAAGGACCGAGGACGTACCGGTACGTCCTGACTTAAAATCTGCATTCCGGCGCCGCAGGGGTTAATCGGAACGGGACGCCGGCTGAAATCATTCAGCCGGCATCCCGTAACAACGCAGGGGGGGGTCATTGGACCCCCCCGTATCGGCGATCGCAGAAAACCGCAGGTCAATTCAGACCTGCGGTTTTCTGCGTTTCCGGTCCATTCGGGTGTCCTGTGACCCGATGAACCGGAAAAAGACTGCGATCGGTGGCGTAATTTTACACCACCAATCGCAGTCCGAGGATTTGCAGAGGCGGAGCTGGCCCTGGTGCTGAACGCCGCTGTCCAGGGTGCTGATTGGTGCAGGGGAGAGAGGCGCGAGATTCAAACTTCCTGCGCTCCTCTCTCCCCTCCTCTTCCTGTCCAGCACCCTGACCGTGCAGCATCGTCCAGCACCAGCTCCTGTGTCCCCCTAAATCGGCATCCATCACCCTCCTGCACCCATCGCCACCCAGGTAGGTTAGGGTCAGTGAGGGAGAGGCACCGTTAGGCAGGGAAAGAAGGGAAAAGTTAGAAAAAAAAAAAAAAAAAAAACACATTTATTCCAACTTTTTTTTTTTACAACTTTCAGACCCCAGACCCCACGCCACTTGCCCCCCCCGCATCCCCCCCACCACCAGCCCCCCCCCCCACCACCAGCCCCCCCCCCCCCCCCCCACCAACCCCCTCCCCCCACCACCAGACCCTTCCCCCACCACCACATTTTTTTTTTTTCTGCGTGCGCTGACTGGCCGGCACTTTTTAGCGTCCGTCCACTGTTAGCGCATCGCCCGCCCCACCACCCCACCGACCGCTGATCAGCGTTGAACCGCAGATCAGCAAGTTTGAACTTTTTTTTTTTTTTTTTTTCCTAACACATTTTGTTTGCCTGGACTTTTTAGTACGTGAACACCCGTGCCCCCACACACACGCACATAGAATAAAGGTTTACACGCACGCACATACACACGCACACACACACACCCATGGCCCGCCGGGTGTTCTCAGCCGAGGAGGCATATGCCCAGATTGCCTCCGACTCTGAGAGCCCCAGTGAGGATGAGGATGACCCCACGTTCCTTTTGTCATCCGCATCCTCCTCATCATCATCGGATGACGATGAGCCACCAAGGCAGCGGAGACGCCGCCAGGCGGAGCCAGGGGCCACACATGCTAGGGATCCTGTGGCCCACCCTAGTACGAGCCGCCCTGGGGTTCGTACTGGTTTCCCGGCCCACCAAATAAGTTCACCGGAGCCCCCTGCCGATGAACTTAGCTGGTGTCCCCCAGTGGACTTTGAGCCTGAGATTCCGGATTTCGCTGGCAATCCTGGAATCCAGATTCCCACAGTGGGGTTTACTGAAATAGACTTTTTTAGTTTTTTTTTCAGTAACCCACTGGTGAATTTGATGGTGGAGCAGACGAATCTGTACGCCCAACAGTTCGTCGCTCAAAACCCAGGCTCAGTTTTGGCTAGACCCGGTGGCTGGACGCCGGTCAGTGCAGCCGAGATGAGGACATTTTGGGGCCTCGTGCTGCATATGGGTCTAGTCCAAAAACCCAGTGTCAGGCAATACTGGAGTGGGGACGTCCTATACCAGACCCCACTGTACAGTATGGTCATGACACGTCACCGGTTTGAGGCCATCCGGAAATGTCTGCATTATTCCGATAATGCAGCATGTCCCCCCCGAGGTGATCCTGCCTATGACCGGCTGTACAAGATACGGCCGGTCATCGATCACTTTGGGGCCACATTTCAGCAGGCCTACGTACCTGGAAGGGAGGTCGCGGTTGATGAGTCTCTCGTTGCGTTCAAGGGGAGACTCAGTTTCCGCCAATACATTCCCACAAAGCGGGCGAGGTATGGCGTGAAGCTATACAAAATTTGTGAGAGTACCTCAGGGTACACTTACAAATTTCGTGTGTACGAGGGGCGAGATTCCCGGATTCAACCACCAGAATGTCCCCCCACTCTGGGTGTTACCGGGAAACTCGTGTGGGACCTTATGTACCCACTGCTGGATAAGGGTTACCACTTGTACGTGGACAACTTTTATACCAGCATTCCCTTGTTCAGGTCCCTTGCCGCCAGATCCACGTTCGCTTGTGGGACCGTGCGGAAAAATCAACGCGGCCTCCCTGCCTACCCCCTCCAGGTACCTATCCCCAGGGGTGAGACCCGTGCACTTACCAGTGGAAACCTGTTGCTGGTCAGGTATAAGGACAAGAGGGATGTCCTTATGCTGTCCACAATCCACGGTAACAGCACCACCCCAGTCCCTGTGCGAGGTACCGCGGCAACGGTCCTCAAGCCCGATTGTATCGTCGACTACAATCGGTATATGGGAGGAGTTGATCTCTCTGATCAAGTCCTCACGCCATATAACGCCATGCGCAAAACCCGGGCATGGTACAAAAAAGTTGCGGTCTACATGGTGCAGGTTGCCATGTACAACTCTTTTGTACTATCCCGAAGCGCTGGCAGCACAGGGACATTCCTCCAATTCTATGAGGCAGTCCTCAAAGACCTGATCTTTTCGGACCGGGAAAGAGCAGGCCGGAGTACCTCGGGAACTGGAGGCGCCCGGATCGTCCCTGGCCAACACTTTCCAGGTGTGGTCCCCCATACTGGAAAGAAGGGACAAACCCAAAAAAAGTGCAGAGTGTGTCACAAGAGGGGGATACGGAAGGACACCACAACTCAATGTGACACGTGCCCCGATCATCCGGGCCTCTGCATTATCGATTGCTTCAGGGAGTATCACACTTCCATGGAGTACTAAATTTTTATAATCCCCAACAGTTCACTAGAGAACATAAAACACTATGGCTCTCAGACTTTGGAGACACGAAAACAATTTTTCTTTCCCCAAAAAATATTAGTTTTAGTGCAGGCATCCTCAAACTGCGGCCCTCCAGATGTTGTAAAACTATAACTCCCAGCATGCCCAGACAACCTACAGCCATCATCAGGGCATGGTGGGAATTGTAGTTTTACAACATCTGGAGGGCCGCAGTTTTAGGATGCCTGCTTAGTGTCTCCAAAGTCTGAGAGCCATACATATTGGGCATCGTCGCGTGCGTAAAAGTCGTCGCTATAAAAATAACTTTTTACCAAACGCCTCGGATGAACGGTGTTAAAAATATAAAATAAAAACGGTGCCAAAACACCTATTTTTGGGCAAAATTTAAATTTAAATCCATTTTGCCGGTAATAAAGCAAGGGTTAACAGCCAAACAAAACTAAACATTTATTGCCCCAATTCTGTAGTTTGCAGAAACACCCCATATGTGGTCGTAAATGGCTATATAGCCGCACGGCAGGGCATAGAACGAAGGGAACTCCATACGGTTTCTGGAAGGCAGATTTTGATGGACAGTTTTTTTTTTTTACACCATGTCCCATTAGAAGCCCCCCCTGATGTAGCCTAGACTAGAAACTCCAAAAAAGTGACCCCATCTAAGAAACTACACCCCTCAAGGTATTCAAAAATTACTTTACAAACTATGTTAACCCTTTAGGTGTTCCACAAAACTAAATAGCGAATGTAGAAACAATTTTAGTATTACATTTTTTTGTTACATTGCCTCAAAAAAGAGTAATATAGAGCAACCAAAAATCTAATTTACCCCAAAAATTGTCCCAAAACAACAACCACCTTATCCCGTAGTTTCCTAGATGGGGTCACTTTTATGGAGTTTCTACTCTAGGGGTGCATCAGGGGGCTTGAAAGGGTACATGGTGTAAATAAACCAGTCCAGCAAAATCTGCCTTCCAAAAACCGTATGGCGTTCCCCTTCTTCTATGTCCTGCCGTTTAGCCAAACAGTAGTTTACGACCACATATGGGGTGTTTTTGCAAACTACAGAATCAGGGCAACCCATTTTGAGTGTTGTTTGGCAGTTAACCCTTGTTTTACTCCTGGAAAAAATTGATTATATTGGAAAATTTTCCAAAAAATAGACATTTCTAAATTGTTTCTCCATCTGCCATTAACTCTTGTGGAACACCTAAAGGGTTAACAAAGTTTGTAAACCCAGTTTTGAATACCTTGAGGGGTGTACTTTCTTAGATGGAGTCACTTTTTTGAAATTTCTATTCTAGGGGTGCAACAGGGGGCTTCAAATGGGACATGGTATAAACAAAACCAGTCCTGCAAAATCTGCCTTCCAAAACCCATATGGTGTTCCCCTCCTTCTATGTGCTACCGTTCGGCCAAACAGTAGTTTACGACCACATATGGGGTGTTTTTGCAAACTACAGAATCAGGGCAACCCATTTTGAGTGTTGTTTGGCAGTTAACCCTTGTTTTACTCCTGGAAAAAATTGATTATATTGGAAAATTTTCCAAAAAATAGAAATTTCAAAATTGTTTCTCCATCTGCCATTAACTCTTGTGGAACACCTAAAGGGTTAACAAAGTTTGTAAACCCAGTTTTGAATACCTTGAGGGGTGTACTTTCTTAGATGGAGTCACTTTTTTGAAATTTCTATTCTAGGGGTGCAACAGGGGGCTTCAAATGGGACATGGTATAAACAAAACCAGTCCTGCAAAATCTGCCTTCCAAAACCCATATGGTGTTCCCCTCCTTCTATGTGCTACCGTTCGGCCAAACAGTAGTTTACGACCACATATGGGGTGTTTTTGCAAACTACAGAATCAGGGCAACCCATTTTGAGTGTTGTTTGGCAGTTAACCCTTGTTTTACTCCTGGAAAAAATTGATTATATTGGAAAATTTTCCAAAAAATAGAAATTTCAAAATTGTTTCTCCATCTGCCATTAACTCTTGTGGAACACCTAAAGGGTTAACAAAGTTTGTAAACCCAGTTTTGAATACCTTGAGGGGTGTACTTTCTTAGATGGAGTCACTTTTTTGAAATTTCTATTCTAGGGGTGCAACAGGGGGCTTCAAATGGGACATGGTATAAACAAAACCAGTCCTGCAAAATCTGCCTTCCAAAACCCATATGGTGTTCCCCTCCTTCTATGTGCTACCGTTCGGCCAAACAGTAGTTTACGACCACATATGGGGTGTTTCTGCAAACTACAGATTCAGGGCAACCCATTTTGAGTGTTGTTTGGCAGTTAACCCTTGTTTTACTCCTGGAAAAAATTGATTATATTGGAAAATTTTCCAAAAAATAGAAATTTCTAAATTGTTTCTCCATCTGCCATTAACTCTTGTGGAACACCTAAAGGGTTAACAAAGTTTGTAAACCCAGTTTTGAATACCTTGAGGGGTGTACTTTCTTAGATGGAGTCACTTTTTTGAAATTTCTATTCTAGGGGTGCAACAGGGGGCTTCAAATGGGACATGGTATAAACAAAACCAGTCCTGCAAAATCTGCCTTCCAAAACCCATATGGTGTTCCCCTCCTTCTATGTGCTACCGTTCGGCCAAACAGTAGTTTACGACCACATATGGGGTGTTTCTGCAAACTACAGAATCAGGGCAACCCATTTTGAGTGTTGTTTGGCAGTTAACCCTTGTTTTACTCCTGGAAAAAATTGATTATATTGGAAAATTTTCCAAAAAATAGAAATTTCAAAATTGTTTCTCCATCTGCCATTAACTCTTGTGGAACACCTAAAGGGTTAACAAAGTTTGTAAACCCAGTTTTGAATACCTTGAGGGGTGTACTTTCTTAGATGGAGTCACTTTTTTGAAATTTCTATTCTAGGGGTGCAACAGGGGGCTTCAAATGGGACATGGTATAAACAAAACCAGTCCTGCAAAATCTGCCTTCCAAAACCCATATGGTGTTCCCCTCCTTCTATGTGCTACCGTTCGGCCAAACAGTAGTTTACGACCACATATGGGGTGTTTCTGCAAACTACAGAATCAGGGCAACCCATTTTGAGTGTTGTTTGGCAGTTAACCCTTGTTTTACTCCTGGAAAAAATTGATTATATTGGAAAATTTTCCAAAAAATAGAAATTTCAAAATTGTTTCTCCATCTGCCATCAACTCTTGTGGAAGACCTAAAGGGTTAATAAAGTTTGAAAAAACAGTTTTGAATACCTTGAGGGGTGTAGTTTCTAGAATGGGGTCATTTTTGGGAGGTTTCTATTATCTAAGCCTCACAATATGACTGCAAACCTGAACTGGTCCATAAAAAGTGGGATTTTGAAGATTTCTCAAAAATTTCAAATTTTGCTTCTAAACTTCTAAGCATTGTAACATCCCCAAAAAATAAAATATCATTCCCAAAACAATTCAAACATGAAGTAGACATATGGGGAATGTAAAGTCATCACAATTTTTGGGGGTATTACTATGTATTACAGAAGTAGAGAAACTGAAACTTTGAAATTTGCTAATTTTTCAAAATTTTTGGTAAAAAATGTATTTTTTATGCAAAAAAATTAACTTTTTTGACCCAATTTTAGCAGTGTCATGAAGTACAATATGTGACGAAAAAACAATCTCAGAACGGCCTGGGTAAGTCGAAGCGTTTTAAAGTTATGAGCACTTAAAGTGACACTGGTCAGATTTGCAAAAAATGGCCTGGTCCTTAAGGTGAAAATGAGCCTGGTCCTTAAGGGGTTAAAACAAAAAAAATTATGTTTTAGTGTCTCCATATTCTGAGCCATAGCTTTTTAACTTCTTTGGCGATTGTCTCAGATAGGGGCTCATTTTTTGCGAGATGAGGTGACGGTTAGATTGGTACTATTTTGGTGGGCATACGCCTTTTTGATCGCTTGCTGTTGTACTTTTTGCGATGTAAGGTGAAAAAAAATTGCTTATTTAGCAAAGTTTTTATTTTTTACGGTGTTCATCTGAGGGGTTAGGTCATGTGATATTTTTATAGAGACGATCGATACGGACGCGGCGATACCTAATATGTGAACTTTTTTTTACAATTTTTTTACCATTTTTTTTTATTTGGGGAAAATGACGTTTTTGTTTATTTTTACTTGAAACTTTAAAAAAAAATTGGGGGGGGGGGGGGACGACTTTATTTTTTTAACTTTCTTTCACTTTATTTTTGATCCCACTTTGGGACTTCAACTTTCTGGGGTCTAATCCCCTTTACAATGCATTCCAATATTCATTCTTCTGTATTGGAATGCATTGGCTGTATGAGTATAACAGTGTGTATTACTCATACAGCTTCCTGCCTGTGAGATCCAGGGGCCTGGATCTCGCAGGCTCGTCACCGGAAGGCAGCGCCGATGCCTAAGAATGGGAGAAGAGGGCACAATACTAGCATAACTACTGTGTGGTGGCATAAACGGGGAATAATTACTATGTCGGGGCATATAGGGGACTGGGTGGGATTAGGTGTTTAGTTATGCTTTGGGTGGAGTTAGAGGTGTGGCCTAGTGCAGAACAAAATTGTGTCCCTCTTCCTTCTTTTCAAAAGTTGGGAGTCCACCCCTGCTGATAGGACCGCCTGTATGACACCTTAGCATGGAAAGGGAAGATCTGCCGGTCATCTGAAGACATGCGGATCTGTTGTCTGGTGTGAACGACGTTGCAGCCATAGACAAGATGACCTTTTCCACAAATCTCAGCTTTTGGGCGCCATTTGTGTCAAGAAGAAAAAGTGCTGCAAGTGGTGGATGTCCAAAACCTGTAGTGGATCACCATGCCTACATGTACCTGTGTGTATGTATGTGTATAGACATGTGTGTGTCATGACACATTTATATAAGCATGCACAAAAGCAGACACTTTACATGATGCAGTAAATAAGAGCTGCAACTCTACATAGAAATACACATATATCATGTACTGTCCATACACACATATAACATGTACTGTCCATACACACATATAACATGTACTGTCCATACACACATATAACATGTACTGTCCATACACACATATAACATGTACTGTCCATACACACATATAACATGTACTGTCCATACACACATATAACATGTACTGTCCATACACACATATACATGTACTGTCCATACACACATATAACATGTACTGTCCATACACACATACATATATATATATATATATATATACACACACACACATAACATGCACTGTCCATACACACACACACACACATATAACATGCACTGTCCATACACACACACATATA